>NC_090760.1:23271785-23301785 GCF_036898095.1 Palaemon carinicauda
GTGAGTGTCGTGTATACATCAGGGGCGTGTGAAAACCACTATTCACAGGCTGCCTTCTAGGTCATCCTTCTGCAAGAACATATGGCTTGGCAAGGAAAAGGTGGGTCCGTACAAAAATAACCGGGAAGGGTTTCACCGGGCGTCACAGGTCTCTCCCAAGAAATAGATTTTTCCTTCGTCAAAATCCCTTTTTTGGGTCGACCTGTGACGGCCGGTGAAAATGTACCAGAGAATGCCTTCCAAGCCCAATAAAGTAATAACATAATGAGGAGAATACAATCACCATGTACGACAATAATATAATATAATAATGTAAGAAACGTCCAATTATCAACTAGCCAAATGACATAGAGAACGTAAGGCTAAATAACTATGACGACAAGGAATCAACTGAGTGTCGAATCGCAAAAGGCATCAAACCTTACATGTCTAAGCATATCTAAACATTAAAAGAATGGTAACTACAATAACAGTTAAACCATAGGGATTAAACATGGCAAATATCATAGGGCTAACGAACTACCCAGGAGAGTGGCGACGTGGTGTGAGTGGCGGGTAGGAGGGAGAAGAGAAGAGATGGAAGAAAGGAAGAAGTAGAGATTAATGGGGAGGGATAAGGCTCCCCGCTGCCATCGTCGGGTATTTAAGGGCCTGTAAGATCTTTAGATAGTGGCATTTGACAACCATAGGGGATTTCCAACCCGTATATTTCTTAAAATCATCAAAGTCCCTGTTCTGGAAGTAATTGATGGAGGTATCTACTGTCCGTATATCATGAGCCTGGGGAAATGATTCCAGATTATTATGTTTAAAGAAGTAGAGGATTTGTTGCCTGATACCGTGAATGGAAATAGTACCTCCTTGTTCCCTGATAACCAAGGGGCCAGATGAGCGGGTGGCAGTTCTAGCTAAAAAGGCCTTGAGAGTAGTGACTGGACACAGAGAAAAGATCCTGGGGAAGAAGAATAATCTTCCGAGGGGAGTACCTATTTTGCGGATCCTCATTTTTAGCTAGGAAAACATTGTCTGGAGAAAGGAGTACTTCGGCTGAAGGGAGGAAATCTATGTTTTCCGGGTTCGTGAGAGAGCTGCTAGTTCTGATATTCCATCACCTGAGGCCAAAGCCGTTAGAAATAAAGTCTTCCTAAGAAGAGTGATATAAGAGCAGGATTCATTGTCCGTGTCCGGCACAAGTTTTGAGGACACCGTTCAGAGACCAGAGTCCTCTTGTGGCCGAACCGAAGGTCGAAGCCTAGCACATGTGTTTGGAATAGATGGGAAACAGGAATCAGCTAGGTTAATGTTAAACCCAACAAGGAGGATCTTCTTCAAAGCTGACTTGATGGTGGTTAAAGTGCTAACTGTTAGGCCTTTGCCAAATAGGAACCTCAAGAAAGAGATGGCTATATTCAGAGACATACGAGTATGGTCTGAACTCTTAGGGAATCTGCTAGTTGTTAACGGCCGAATCATATTGGCGAATTGTCGAGTCCCTTTTGTCTGATTCGATGAGGAGATCGTTTTCCGGTTCAATGTTCGCGTCTCTACGAGCTGCAAACTTCCTGTAGTCCACAAAGTTAGAGTTTTGGCTATCCTTGAGAAATCTGACACAGTGAGTTTGGATTACTTAGGTCAGTTTGGGGAACGGGATCCGGAAGGGACGGAGTTTCAACTCGAGGAGGAGAGGAAACCAACTGTTCTTCGTCAGTGAGGTGGTACTAAAGCCACTGCCCCCCGGAAGGAGCGTAGTTTGTGTAAAAGTCTCATTAGAAGATTCACTGGGGGAAATAGGTAAATCTTCTTCTAATGGTTCCTGAGTATCCACCGGAATGAAATTATGTCAAGAGACCATTCTGACTCCAGTGGTTTCGTCCTGGCTAGTGAGTCCGCTCTCACATTCTGGACTCCCGCTAGGTGAGTTACTGACAGGAACCAGTTCTTTTCTGTTGCCCAGGCGAAGATAGTGACCAGGATCCGATTCAGGTTGGGTGACTTGGATCCTCCCCTGTTGACGCAGTGTACTACGTCTGTGCTGTCTGACACTACTCTGATGTGGATCGACCTCGGAGGAGAGAGTCTCTTCAGGGTCAAGAACACTGCCATGGCTTCGAGAACATTAATATGGGACTGTTTCATGGCGGGTGACCAAGAGCCCTGAAACATCTGATGTTCGGAGTAATCCCCCCATCCACTTACAGGCGCGGCTGTATGGAATGTCACTTGTGGAGGTGGGAATTGTAGAGGAACCGATTTGGAGAGGTTCTTCGGTTCGGACCATGGGCGTAGTCTCATTTTCAAGACAGAGGGGATCTTCGAGACCTTGTCTCTTAAAGGTACTGTAGCTCTCTTTCTCCAAACTCGATTGATGTCTTTGAGTTTGGCTTTTAATAGGAAATCTGTTACTGAAGTGAATTGGAGAAGGCCGATGATACTTTCTAAGGTTCTTCTGGACACCTGTTTGTGTTTGAGAAAATTCTTGATCTTGGAAGCTATTCCTCTTACCTTTTTGGAAGGGAGAGACAACGTGTGCTTCAAAAGGTCCCACTGAATGTCTAACCATTCTAAGTGACCTGATGGTTGCAGGCGAGACTTTTGGAGATTGACCCGAAATCACAGGTTGTCGAGAAATCGAAGTACTTCCTTCGTAGCTCTGTTGCCTTCTATGGCCGACCGGGCCCAAATGAGCCAACCGTCCAGATAAGCAATGATCTGTATCTCTTGGTTCCTGAGTTGCTCTAACACTGTCTCTCCCAGTTTCATGAATATCCTGGGATGAATGTTGAGGCCGAAGGGCATGTCTTGAGCGCAAAGGCTTTCCTGCCTAGGCGGAAACCCAGATAAGAAGAGAAGTTTCGAGCTATAGGCACATGATAATAGTCGTCGGTAAGATTGACAGAGGTGGTGACGGCCCCACGGGGAAGTAAGGTCCGTACCTGAGAGATAGTCAACATCCAGAACTTGTCGCAGAGAATGTAAGAGTTTAGCTTTGACAAGTCCCGGTCCACTCTCAATGCCGACAAGCCTTTCTTCGGAATTGTGAACAGGCGGCCTTGGAACTTCGGTGATCGGTTCCGTTTGATTGCTTTCTTCTTGAGTAACTCTGTGGTGTACTCTTTCAGGATGGGAGTGGATTTCTGGGAGAAGGTCACTGGTGGAAGAGGAGGACCTTGTGGCCATTTCCACCTCAAACCTTTAGAGATTATGCTATGAGCCCACGGACCGAAGGTCCGATGGTCTCGAAAGTGGTAAAGTCTCTCCCCTACCGGGACCACCTCGTTGTGAGGGAGTGAATCTAGGTCCTTTCCTTCCCCGAGCCCCCTTTTTCCTAGGTCCGCCTCGATGGCGGAACTGTCTTCTACTCCTGTAGCTTCCTCTCTGGTGTCCACGAAAGGAACCTGAGGGTTCGGAGCTAGGGCTGTATGCAGGCGAGGACATCCAAACGGGGTTGGGCTGTGTACCTGGGGAATCAGTGAGGTAGACCACCTGATGAGGGGGATTCGGATGCATAGGCATCGAATCAGAGGAAGACTGTGATGACGAGTGGGTAACTGACTATTGGTGGCAGTGACCCCGGTTCGTTTTGTAGAGGGTAACTCTCTGCTTCTCCTTGAAGAAAGCTTGCTTTTGGTCTTCGACCTTCTTTTTGGCAGTGAGACCCCGCCTCACCTGCAATTTTGGTTTGCTCTCGTATCATCTTGTAGAACCTTGTTCACCTCCTCCTGAGGGAAGAGGGTTTTACCCCATCAGGAGGAAGCTATCAGCCTGCTCGGTTCATGTCTGATAGAGGCCTCAGACAGAACGTATTTCCTACAACTAACCCGAGCAGACCACAAAGCGTGTAGGTCGAATTGGTAGGACAGAGATTGGTTCTTCGTGAATATCCGAAACAAAGTCTCAGTGGGATAAATCGAGGCTAGGGGCTCCCCGAGGTGGGGCCCGTCTCTTTAAGAGCCGGCATGGCCGAACCTTCTTTGTCAGGTTGAATAGTAAGACCTGTCAATTTATCCGTAAGAGGCAAGGTAATAATGAGAGCAGTTGTAGATATGGCGTAGGCCCCATTGTGTGGGGTGAGCTTGGAATTAGCGCACCCCCAGACCGACAACATCCTGGTCCAGACAGATTGGGCCTACTCTTTAGGAAATATTACCATTACCTTCGGTACCTTGTCTAACCTAACCAAGGCATGCTCTTTCAATCGAACGAATCCGTTGAATGGGAATTCTAGTCCCTGAGAGTAAATTCTAGGTCCTCCAGAGGGCGGACGTCTATGCCATCCAGAGTTATGGTACCATCTATATATGGGACATGTAAGGTAAATTTCTATGTGTTGTTTTTATCGAAGGAGGTTACTTCGATGCGTCTGGGGCTGTAGGGGGAGACATCCGAGTTCCTGAACGGATCCGATTCGCCACCATATCTTTGAGCTCCGTCATAGCTCCTTGGCTTGCCCTAGAATGTGTTGTATCTGCTCTTTAACCCTACCCCTGACTTTTAGCAGTCACGGTTTTATGCAAGGTAATATGAACATCAGGATCCTTTGAGGGTCCTAGGTCAGTGACGCAGATAATGGCAAAGCTGAAGGCTCAAAACTCATCACCACCTACCTGCCCGTCCATGGGGTCGACGTCCAACCCTAGAGAGGACACTCCGAGGAGATAGGGTCCGCCAGATGGAGCATTCCTTCCAAATCTTGATACCCAAGGGCGGAGAGCCGCTCTTGCAGGCCGGAGAGATTCATCATCATCCTGAAAGAAGTGAGGGGATTAGTGATGAAGGAGAAGACCGTTCTCCTCAATAAGCAATGTATACATAAATCCAGAACAAATTAAATCATCGCCAAAGGATACCAAAAAGAAACAAATTAGAACCAACTTACATCATCGGTCAGGAGTAGGGAGGACAGCTCGCAGCAGAGCGTGCATGACTCCGGGAACCATACCATGTAGGCGGACCTTCTGTAAAAGAAAGGAGACATAAGTCTGGATGTTCCTTGAAACTTTGGGTAGTGATCCTATTCACAGGCTGGGATTAACCAAATATCTATAAATAATAATATATATGTGTATGTATATATTTGTACGTGTATATAATACATATGTCTATATTTACGCATATATTTAATTATAAATATGTATATATATGGATAAATATCCATACAACATCGTGTTCAAATAGAAATAAATTTCTACTCAGTACTTGGGATCGAACGCTAGCCCCTTCTAATGAAAAGCCAGGTCGAAACCAACCATGCCATGAGAGGCTATTTACTGTTCCTTGAGACTCTGGTCAGTGAACAGATGAATCAATAGAAATAATTAACATTAACTATGTGTGACTAATATGATTTTCAAAATTGTTAGCTAGAGCTACAAACTAATATACTAATATCCAGTAACCACGTAACATGTAACTATAAACCTCATCGGTAAAATAATGTTAACCCCGGTTCTGAACGTCTGAGTGATCTCTGTTGCCACCGGAGATCCAGTGACAAAGGTCCGTCATAGTGAAAACGTGAACATCAGAGGTAAGATAATATTAACCTCAATGCTGAACGTCTGTGTGATATCCAGTTAAGCCGGAGATTCGATGAAAAAGGACCGTAATAATGAAATTGTGATTATTCATGAAAAAGGGTTCGTACCCTGGTTCTGATCGTCTGATTGATCTCTGTTTGTACCGGAGATCCGGTGACAAAGGTCCGTCATCGTGAAATCGTGAACCTCAGCGGTAAATATAATTGTGATTAATCATGACAAAGGTTCGTGTGCAAAAGGCCTCAGCCGGAGTCTGAGTGCCGGATTTCACCGTTGCACTCCAAATATCTGACTAGTTCTCACCCAATGAGTATCCATTATAGCAGAGTATAACTCAAGGCGGAGCTACGGGTGTCGGCATAAAGTGATCCCAAAATAATGACTCATACCTATTAATAGTGCTAGCTATATTAACAGTAACCACATCAATAAAACGTGAATATCATCAAACGTGAATATCATCAAACGTAATATCATCAACCCGGAGAAGAAGAGGAGGCAGGAATACAGTGAGCCCTCGCTACTTCGCGGTTCGACCATCGCGGATTCACCACATCGCGGGTTTTTTTCATAACCCATATATATATACATATCGCGGATTTTCCGGAAATTTCGAAAATACAGCGATATCTGAAGACCCCAAATACGATATTTCGTTACCTGTAATTCCATTAATACTGTAATTAGTAATATCTGCTCTTACTGATTGTTCATTGCATTACATATGACATATAATTCAGCACAGAAAGAAATAAAACACGAAAAGAGAATGTGATCATACGCTAATTCAGTACTGTATACAGTACGTAGTAAAATTAAATCGAACATGAAACGCAAATCAGATGCAGTCATACCATATTAGAATGGTGTAAGGCTGCTGATGGCTACTACTGTACTACAAATGTAATGGATGTGCATCTTTTCCATGAATCTTTTGTATGTATACGTACGTAGTACTGCATCCAATAATATTCTTTGTTGCAAAAATCACATCTCGAATAAGCGTACGAGAGAGAGAGAGAGAGAGAGAGAGAGAGAGAGAGAGAGAGAGAGAGAGAGAGAGAGAGAGAGAGACATATCCCACAACAAAACAAGCGTAAAATAGCGTACGTAAAGCTGTATTATTATTATTATTATTATTATTATTATTATTATTATTATTGTTGTTGTTGTTGTTGTTATTAAAATTATTATTATTATTATTATTATTATTATCATTATTATTATTATTGTTATCATTATTTATTATTATTATTATTATTATTATTATTATTATTATTATTATTATTATTATTACTGTATACGTAGGGTACCTTGTACTTTGAATTGGTAACCTACGTAGCATATAAGACGGGTTGTGATTGGTTCAAGCGCTGATAGATGACGAATCAGAACCCAAGTTTTGTTATCCAGCCTGTGATTGGTGTTTTGCCCGCATCTCCAACCCGCAGCATCTACGTATTCGCGGTCACTTTGTCTCCCGCCGTATCGCTGTGTAGATGTTAAGTTATTGTGAACTTTAATCTGTGCTGTGCGTGACTGTTTTAAGTTGAACTTTTTGTTGAACTTTCTGTTAAACCCTACTGTACAATGCCTCCCAAGCGTTCTGCTTCTACTAAGGCTGGTAGTGAGCCTAAACGCCACCGAAAGATGATAACGATTGCTGAGAAGGTGACGCTTCTCGATATGTTAAAAGACGGTAGAAGTTACGCGGCCGCAGCCCGCCATTTTGGAGTCAACGAATCCACCGTTCGCTATATCAAGAAGGACGAGGCGAACATTGGAAAGACGGCTACCATCACCTTTAGCAGATCAGCGAAGCGAGTCGTTACTACGCGTAATAAAACGATCGTACGCATGGAAGGTGCTTTAGCAGTGTGGATTGCCGACTCCCGGAAGAAGAACATAGCCTTGGATACGAACACCATCCGAACCAAGGCTTTGAGCTTGTATGAGAATTTTGCGGCAAAGGAACCTCAAGACAATGATGGCGACCATGCTGAAGAAGATGATGATGTAGATGAACCTCAACCAGGGACATCCACTGATTCCCAGCGTCAGAAACAACGTTTTTCCGCCAGCAAAGGATGGTTCGCGAAGTTTCAGAAACGCTTCGCCCTGAAAAGCGTTTCCCTGCATGGCGAGGCTGCTTCAGCTGACACTGCCGCTGCTGAAACTTACGTGAACGAGACGTTCAAGAATATTATTGCCGAAGGTGGATACAAGCCGGAACAAGTGTTTAATATGGATGAGACCGGCTTGTTTTGGAAGAGATTGACGTCGCGAACTTTCCTGTTCAAAGAAGAAGCCAAAGCCTCTGGCTTTAAAGCATTCAAGGATCGCGTTACCCTCGTGATGTGTGGCAATGCTGCTGGATTTTTGCTAAAGCCGGGGCTTATTTACAAGTCGAAAAATCCTCGCGCTTTGAAAAATAAGAATAAGAATCTCCTTCCCGTGTACTGGATACATAATCCAAAAGCATGGATTACGAAGATGCTGACCTCCAACTGGTTTCACCAGTGTTTCATCCCGCAAGTCAGTCAATATCTCTTAGAGAAGGGCTTGCCATTCAAAATCCTTCTCCTTATGGATAACGCTGGTGGACACGCAACTGACCTGTCGCGTGAGGGCGTTCAGGTTGAGTTCCTGCCACCCAACACCACGTCATTAATTCAACCGATGGACCAGGGGGTTATCAGGGCATTCAAGGCCCTCTACACGAAGAATACCTTGGCGGACCTCGTTGCGTGTGTGGATGCTGCCCAAGAAGATGAAGATGAAGATGAAGATTTGAAGGCGTACTGGCGGCAGTACACCATAGCCACGTGCCTGCAGAACATTCAGAAGGCACTGCAAGAAATGAAACCTGCAACCGTGAATGCGAGCTGCAAGAAGTTGTGGCCCCAGATTGTTTACGACGACAAGGGATTTACTCCGTCTGAAATCCAACACTCTGCAATACGCAAATCTGTGCAGTTGGCTGCAATAATTGGAGGTGACGGGTTTGGCGACATGACGACTGAAGACGTCGACGAGTTGTTGGACTGCCATTCCCAGCCGCTAACTGACGCAGACCTAGAAGACCTGACGAAATCGGCCAGTGAAGAAGAGAGCGAAACACAGGAAGAGACCTAAGAAAATGTCGACGAAACGGGCTTAACATTAGAACGGCTTGCCAAGGTCTGCAACCATATAAAGGAGGTGAAAGAAATGTTGCAAGAGTGGGACGAGGATATGGATCGGTCTATGCAATTCTGCAACAAGATCGATGAAGACATGACTCCCTACAGGATGCTCTTAGAGCGAAAAAAGAAGCAGCGGCAGCAACTTCCAATCACAATGTTCTTCCAGCCTCGCAAAAAAGAGCCAGTTCCTCCTGCTAGTACGCCTTCGGAAGAAATTGAAGAATTTTCCCAGGAAGAAGTTGAAGAGGTGTCCCAGGAAAAGACACCTCCGTCTGAAGAGACGTAAAACACTATCATTGGCTGCACAGTAGAAGACATCATCAGCTTCATCATCATCATTTCTACTGTGCAGCAAATTCATCGCCATCATCATTCAAGTTTTTCTTGAACTTCTTTCGTGGTGAGTACAGTAACAATCTTTATTTTTTACTTTAATATTCTAACATTTTAATATTTGTGCCTGTTTTAGTTTAGTACTGTATGCATTAAGTTAAAGGGAAGGTTTTAAAAGTCTGAAGAGTATACATGTTGTAACCTATCATATTTTTTTTGTTTAAAATTTACATTTACGTACATAAAACAATCTCTCTCTCTCTCTCTCTCTCTCTCTCTCTCTCTCTCTCTCTCTCTCTCTCTCTCTCTCTCTCTCGTAAATTGTTTTCCTGCTTTGCTACGTACAGTATGTACTGTATGATTTTATATAGATACGGTAAATAATATTTGTAATAACATATTTTCTAAAAGCTTTTACTGTAATATCATTATTTATCACTTTCATCATGCGCGTTAAATGCCTTCTTTGTTTACTGAGCGTGGTTGTTTACTGAGCGTACTTTATGACGCCGTCGTTTCAGGTGGCGTCATAAAGAAAAACATTTTATTTGGAAGTCCTATGAAAAATTAAGTAAAACATTGGTAATAACAAAATCAACATACTGTATAATCAATATAATCGATGCAAAAACTAATCTATACACAGATGTGTACACTAAATGCGTTTGTTTCTTCATTATGATCAGAGATAAACGTAAAAAAAAAAAAAACATTGGTTGCCATTTTTTATCGTGCTTTTTGGCGTGTTTAGGAAACGCATGATATAAAATCGCCTTTAATATTTGTGCCTGTTTTAGTTTAGGGTACTGTAGTACATGCATTAAGTGTTCTGTACATTAAAGGGTAGTTTGTTAACAGTACTACGTACAAGGGAAGGTTTTAAAAGTCTGAGTATACATGTTAAATAAATAGGCAAATATGGTGTCACTACTTCGCGGATTTTCACCTATCGCGGTCGGGTCTGGAACCTATCTACCGCGATAAACGAGGGCTCACTGTACCTCTCTAAGACTCTCCTATTTTTTTCTTGCCACATTCCCTCTCGTAATGAAAGGCTATTTGGGGTGTAAATAGCTATGAGACGTGTCAAGATACGTCCTTATGCGATATCCCTTGGAGAGATTTAAGGGATACTCGCTCCAGGAGTTAGAATTCTGGGTACCTTCGGTAAATTCTCTGGGATATACAGTGAGCCCTCGCTACTTCGCGGTTCGACCATTGCGGATTCACCACTTCGCAGGTTTTTTTCATAACCCATATATATAAACATATCGCGGTTTTTCCGGAAATTTCGAAAATACCGCGATATCTGAAGACCCCAAATACGATATTTCGTTACCTGTAATTCCATTAATACTGTAATTAGTAATATCTGCTCTTACTGATTGTTCATTGCATTACATATGACATATAATTCAGTACAGAAAGAAATAAAACACGAAAAGAGAATGTGATCATACGATAATTCAGTACTGTATACAGTACGTAGTAAAATTAAATCGAACATGAAACGCAAATCTGATGCAGTCATACCATATTAGAATGGTGTAAAGCTGCTAATGGCTACTACTGTACTACAAATGTAATGGATGTGCATCTTTTCCATGAATCTTTTGTATGTATACGTACGTAGTACTGCATCCAATAATATTCTTTGTTGCAAAAATCACATCTCGAATAAGCGTACGAGAGAGAGAGAGAGAGAGAGAGAGAGAGAGAGAGAGAGAGAGAGAGAGAGAGAGAGAGAGAGAGAGAGAGAGAGATATCCTACAACAAAACAAGCGTAAAATAGCGTACGTAAAGCTGTATTATTATTATTATTATTATTATTATTATTATTATTATTATTATTGTTGTTGTTGTTGTTATTAAAATTATTATTGTTATTATTATTATTATTATCATTATTATTATTATTATTATCATTATTTATTATTATTATTATTATTATTACTGTATACGTAGGGTACCTTGTACTTTGAATTGGTAACCTACGTAGCATATAAGACGGGTTGTGATTGGTTCAAGCGCTGATAGATGACGAATCAGAACCCAAGTTTTGTTATCCAGCCTGTGATTGGTGTTTTGCCCGCATCTCCAACCCGCAGCATCTACGTATTCGCGGTCACTTTGTCTCCCGCCGTATTGCTGTGTAGATGTTGTTAAGTTATTGTGAACTTTAATCTGTGCTGTGCGTGACTGTTTTAAGTTGAACTTTTTGTTGAACTTTCTGTTAAACCCTACTGTACAATGCCTCCCAAGCGTTCTGCTTCTACTAAGGCTGGTAGTGAGCCTAAACGCCACCGAAAGATGATGACGATTGCTGAGAAGGTGACGCTTCTCGATATGTTAAAAGACGGTAGAAGTTACGCGGCCGCAGCCCGCCACTTTGGAGTCAACGAATCCACCGTTCGCTATATCAAGAAGGACGAGGCGAACATTAGAAAGACGGTTGCAATCACCTTTAGCAGATCAGCGAAGCGAGTCGTTACCACGCGTAATAAAACGATCGTACGCATGGAAGGTGCTTTAGCAGTGTGGATTGCCGACTCCCGGAAGAAGAACATAGCCTTGGATACGAACACCATCCGAACCAAGGCTTTGAGCTTGTATGAGAATTTTGCGGCAAAGGAACCTCAAGACGACGATGGCGACCATGCTGAAGAAGATGATGATGTAGATGAACCTCAACCAGGGACATCCACTGATTCCCAGCCTCAGAAACAACCTTTTTCCGCCAGTAAAGGATGGTTCGCGAAGTTTCAGAAACGCTTCGCCCTGAAAAGCGTTTCCCTGCATGGCGAGGCTGCTTCCGCTGACACTGCCGCTGCTGAAACTTACGTGAACGAGACGTTCAAGAATATTATCGCCGAAGGTGGATACAAGCCGGAACAAGTGTTTAATATGGATGAGACCGGCTTGTTTTGGAAGAGAATGACGTCGCGAACTTTCCTGTTCAAAGAAGAAGCCAAAGCCTCTGGCTTTAAAGCATTCAAGGATCGCGTTACCCTCGTGATGTGTGGCAATGCTGCTGGATTTTTGCTAAAGCCGGGGCTTATTTACAAGTCGAAAAATCCTTGCGCTTTGGAAAATAAGAATAAGAATCTCCTTCCCGTGTACTGGATGCATAATCCAAAAGCATGGATTACGAAGATGCTGACCTCCAACTGGTTCCACCAGTGTTTCATCCCGCAAGTCAGTCAATATCTCTTAGAGAAGGGCTTGCCATTCAAAATCCTTCTCCTTATGGATAACGCTGGTGGACACGCAACTGACCTGTCGCGTGAGGGCGTTCAGGTTGAGTTCCTGCCACCCAACACCACATCATTAATTCAACCGATGGACCAGGGGGTTATCAGGGCGTTCAAGGCCCTCTACACGAAGAATACCTTGGCGGACCTCGTTGCGTGTGTGGATGCTGCCCAAGAAGATGAAGATGAAGATTTTAATTTGAAGGCGTACTGGCGGCAGTACACCATAGCCACGTGCCTGCAGAACATTCAGAAGGCACTGCAAGAAATGAAACCTGCAACCGTGAATGCGAGCTGCAAGAAGTTGTGGCCCCAGATTGTTTACGACGACGAGGGATTTACTCCGTCTGAAATCCAACACTCTGCAATACGCAAATCTGTGCAGTTGGCTGCGATAATTGGAGGTGACGGGTTTGGCGACATGACGACTGAAGACGTCGACGAGTTGTTGGGCTGCCATTCCCAGCCGCTAACTGACGCAGACCTAGAAGACCTGACGAAATCGGCCAGTGAAGAAGAGAGCGAAACACAGGAAGAGACCCAAGAAAATGTCGAAGAAACGGGCTTAACATTAGAACGGCTTGCCAAGGTCTGCAGCCATATAAAGGAGGTGAAAGAAATGTTGCAAGAGTGGGACGAGGATATGGTTCGGTCTATGCAATTCTGCAACAAGATCGATGAAGACATGACTCCCTACAGGATGCTCTTAGAGCGAAAAAAGAAGCAGCGGCAGCAACTTCCAATCACAATGTTCTTCCAGCCTCGCAAAAAAGAGCCAGTTCCTCCTGCTAGTACGCCTTCGGAAGAAATTGAAGAAGTTTCCCAGGAAGAAGTTGAAGAGGTGTCCCAGGAAAAGACACCTCCGTCTGAAGAGACGTAAAATACTATCATTGGCTGCACAGTAGAAGACATCATCAGCTTCATCATCATCATTTCTACTGTGCAGCAAATTCATCGCCATCATCATTCAAGTTTTTCTTGAACTTCTTTCGTGGTGAGTACAGTAACAATCTTTATTTTTTACTTTAATATTCTAACATTTTAATATTTGTGCCTGTATTAGTTTAGTACTGTATGCATTAAGTTAAAGGGAAGGTTTTAAAAGTCTGAAGAGTATACATGTTGTAACCTATCATATTTTTTTTGTTTAAAATTTATATTTACGTACGTAAAACAATCTCTCTCTCTCTCTCTCTCTCTCTCTCTCTCTCTCTCTCTCTCTCTCTCTCTCTCTCTCTCGTAAATTGTTTTCCTGCTTTGCTACGTACAGTATGTACTGTATGATTTTATATAGATACGGTAAATAATATTTGTAATAACATATTTTCTAAAAGCTTTTACTGTAATATCATTATTTATCACTTTCATCATGCGCGTTAAATGCCTTCTTTGTTTACTGAGCGTGGTTGTTTACTGAGCGTACTTTATGACGCCGTCGTTTCAGGCGGCGTCATAAAGAAAAACATTTTATTTGGAAGTCCTATGAAAAATTAAGTAAAACATTGGTAATAACAAAATCAACATACTGTATAATCAATATAATCGATGCAAAAACTAACCTATACACAGATGTGTACACTAAATGCGTTTGTTTCTTCATTATGATCAGAGATAAACGTAAACAAAAAAAAAACATTGGTTGCCATTTTTTATCGTGCTTTTTGGCGTGTTTAGGAAACGCATGATATAAAATCGCCTTTAATATTTGTGCCTGTTTTAGTTTAGGGTACTGTAGTACATGCATTAAGTGTTCTGTACATTAAAGGGTAGTTTGTTAACAGTACTACTGTACGTACAAGGGAAGGTTTTAAAAGTCTGAATATACATGTTAAATAAATAGGTAAATATGGTGTCACTACTTCGCGGATTTTCACCTATCGCGGTCGGGTCTGGAACCTATCTACCGTGATAAACGAGGGTTCACTGTAACTCGTGATTGTATAAAACGGAAAACGGGAAATCCACCTCCCCTACTCGAGCTTAATAAAGAAAATGAGAGAAAGGGTAACTCATAACTGTAGTAACAGAAAACGAGCACTCTATGCTCACGCTCTCATGGTTACATAATAAAGAACCAAAATCACACAATAATATGATAAGAATAATGATAAAATTTGTAATAGCCAAGAACGAAGAATAACGACAACGTAACAAATAAACATAAAGATATAGTCTAAGACAAGCACCTTCCTGAGGCGTGTACAAAACTATAACAAAGACTAGATCGATATTCTTCGTTGGTCCAAATTGGACTTGCTAGCAAATAATTACCATAGTAAAAACAATAATAAATAATGATAATAAAATTGGTCATAAAACGTAAGTGATATATCCTAGATGACAGAGTACCAGATGGGCAATATTAACTTGAAAAACTACCAAAGCGAACAAAACCAAAATGGCTGCCGATACCGAGGCAGGCCAACCGCTTCACAAAATAAAATCCACATTACTGGAAAAAGAACAAATGCCCGGCACTGAAATAAACTGTCAAAACAAACTATGGTACTTAACATTGGTAAAGGTGAAGTAGCAGCGTCAGTCATGTTGAATTAACGACAATCACTTGCGAAATCACCGATCAAAACAATTTACGACTTAGCGGGCAAGTCCAAAACAGAAGGATGACCTAGAAGGCGCTCGTGTGGGTGACGGTGGCGTGGTACAAGTGTGGTTTCTGGGGTCTTTGTTACGGCCCTTCCCTTTGATGAAGGAGTTATCTAATTGGAAGACAGCCTGTGAATAGTGGTTTTCACACGCCCCTGATGTATACACGACACTCATGAGGTGCTCGCGCGAGGGTAGTAACCTCTGCATTCCATGCTTTTATTTTTCTCTGGTATATTTGGAAGATTTATATCAGAAAAGGTAGAAAGAAGGACTTTTCACCGGCCGTCACAGGTCCACCGAGAAAATCTATTTTTGGGTGAGATAGCCATGATGTCCTGATGGAAGGTTCTTTCAGTAGCTTCCTAAGGGTATATTTGACTACAGTAGATATCCCCAGAGAATTAAACTAAAGGTTTCACAGAATTCTAACTTCTGGCGCGAGTACCCATAAGGTTTCCCTTAGGATATCGTATAATAACAGGGGACGTATGCTTGACACCCCACATAGCGTCTACGCTTTGAGGGGGAGTGTGGCAAGTATGGGAGGAGCCGTTACTAAACTCTCCTCCTTCGTTACTGTTACGGTACTCGGCGATGTCAACATCCGGCCGCCATCTTGATTGACGTCACCGATGCGCGCCATTTCCTCATTCCTTCAGGCGTTTCTGTCAGCCTCTATGATACAATAAGAAAAGGAGGAGCCTGACAGGCCAGAATAGAGAATCAGGGCAGGTCCATCAGGACATCATGGCTATCGCACCCAAAAATGACAAATTCGAAGATAATTTGTATTTTTCCTAACCATACAAACCTTAGCTATTTACATTGGGTTTACCTTTTAGCGCAGCTGAAATGGCGAGCCATTAGAATTTAACGAGGGTGTATTACCCCCCGCGCTAGTTAGCGGGGGGGGGTGGGGGGTGGGGGGGGTAGGGGAGTGGTAGCTACCTACCAATCCCCCCCCTCACACACCGGTGAAGCTCGCTTTCACTTAGAGGTAGGACTTGTCTTGGGGGACAGGGCTGGCGGGCAAATATGTGTAAATAGCTAAGGTTTGTATGGTTAGGAAAAATACAAATTATCTTCGAATTTGTCATTTGTTCCGTAATCGAAATACAAACCACGCTATTTACATTAGGTGACTTACCCCTTAGGTAGGGTGGAAAGTTCCCAGCCATACTGGCTTTGGCTTTACCCGGGGACTCAGAATCCGAGTGACTCGCACTCAAGAAAAGGAGTCCCTGCACCTCACAAGTTCCTTGCTCCGCAAGGAACCGTGTGGCCTACATAAGCTTGTGTGTGAAGGAAGAAGTGTGACCCGTCCTAGGCAGTTGACCTGGAGTTCCAGAAGAAACTCTGGGTTAGGACGTTCCCAATACCACCTCGTCAGGGTATGGGGGACGCGACAGTATTGACTCAATACTCGGAATACAAGGAAGCATGGTTTACCTGCAGAGGTTCGAGGTCAGCTATGCAGAGACCAGGATGCTGCTTCCCCGTAGAGGGGATGATGAAGAAAGAAGTAAGGGCCAGACATACTTCTTTCGTTCATGCATACTAAAACCTGATAACAATGCCCTCAACCTTCTGCTACCTGTCCAAAAAGGAGCCTGAGGTTAGACCAGCTGTTGTGTAGCCACCACAGAGTGATAGAAAACGTATCGAAACTCCTGTGGGTCACGCCCTGCAGGAAGCGGGCTGCGAAGGTCATTAGACACTTCCAGACTCCAGCTTGTAGCACCTGCGTCACAGAGTAGTATTACTCGAAGGCGAGGGACGTTGCGATTTATCCGACATCGTGCTGTAAGGCGACGTGACGGGGGAGGGTCTGGAGACAGGTCGAGATGAATGTCCTTGAGTCCGAGCTGAAGAGGTATACTGGTGACTCTCCCCCGTGTCCTTCTTGTGCTCCCAAACCGGCTGCAACTGAGGACAAACTGCAGCTGTTCCCAAAGCTAACCTCTCGATTCCTTTACAAGCAAGAAGGAGAAGGTTTTGGGACATCAGATACAGAATGGTGACTCGAAATCTTGAAGGAATTGGACCGAAGGGCCGGGACCCCAAGATTCTGAGTCTAGCCAACAACTCAGGAGCGAACCTGAATGTTGCCTTCCCCTATTCCTTAGAAAGGGCGGAGTCGTACGAGACCAAGAAGACTGCTTACACACTGGCCGCGGCCAGAGTGAGCAGGAGACCCAATACGGAATACGATCAGAGGCCTGATGTAAAGGGTCTTGAGAAGATCTCTTAAGGGACTAGAAAGTCCGAGCCATGCTCCAAGTTGGAGGTCTCACTCCGACTAGGGCAGGGACGTTCGCAGCTTCGCATGAGTGAGGAAAGGTCCAGCGGGAAGGAAAAAGTTATTCCTTTTAAGCCTGAAGGTCAGGGAAAGGCTGAGCGACAGGCTTCATTGCCGAGAGCAGAAAGGAGTTTCCTCCCGCCGAAAGGCAATAAGACCGTTATTGCTGGAGAAGAGGCCTCAAGGGAAGAGGTATATCTCCCACGACACCAACCACCGAAGACTCTTCACTTCGCCTGGAAGACCCCTGCGGATGACTATCGCAGATGACGCGACCTCCGTCCCGCGACTGTAGCGGGTTGTCTCTTCTTGAGGAGGAGGCGTAGTGTCTCCAGGCATGAAGCCGAAGCGACGCCCCGGCTCGTGAAAGATGTTGCAGTGTGGTTGTTTGAGTAGCCTGTGCCATGGGAGAAGCTCTCCCGGGAGTTCCGTCAGGGGAAGCAGAGGGTCTGGAAACTGTTCTGCGCATAGTCCCAGTGGAGCTCTCAGGGCCATTGAAAGGTTGACAGACAACCTGGTCTTGTTGAGACCCATTCTCAACAGACAACAAAGGAGGGAAGACGCAGGCGTCGATGTTGTCCCACCATCACCGGAATGCATCTTGCCAGAGTCTCGGGGTCTGAGACTGGGGGGAAGAATAGCGGAAGCTTGAGGTTCCAAGCTGTCGCGATCAGGTCCCCCAGACCAGGACTTGCTGGATACTCAAGGCCAAAGACCCCCAGGTACACTCTCTCTACGAGGCTCTGCTCGGATAGTCGGAGAGAACATTCCTCTGCCTGGAATGAGAGAGCCGATGGTGGTATTGAGAGTATCTCAAATCATCTCGGAATCTCTACTGCAAGATGCGAAGGTGTGAAAATGCGTCCCCTGCTGGTTAGAACACGCCAGAACCATGAAGTCGACGCGCACGGAGAGACTCGGCCTGCCTGAATGATGGAGAGGTATCCTTCAGGTCCTGACCATAGGCCTGGACCGGAACATGCCCCCCCGCCCCCCCCCCCCCTTTTCTTTGACGAGTCCGAGAACAGCATAAAAAATGTGGGGAAAGGACGAGAATATCCACTCCCATCTAGAGGTTCCATAGGTCAAACACCCATTGCAGGTCTAAACGTTCCGCTGGTCCCATAAGGGCCAGAAAGTCCGGTTAATCGTTGCTTTGAAACCACCGGAACTTGGACCGCCCCGCATGGAACTTATCCTGAGGCGACCTTTCGGAACTATAGACGGGTCAATGAGGAAAGGAGAACTAGGAAACGTTCCAAGGTAGGGCTGAAAGCTCTGCTTGACTGAGAACAGGTACTGCGACTCTCCTCAGCCTTGCCACAGTCAACTGAAGGGAAGGCTCGGAGGAGGTGGCAACAGAAACTGGCGTCCCCTGTCGCCTCGTTACCAGTCTGATCGATTCTGCTGTTCCACGCTGGACGAAGTTTGTTCGACAAACTTGATCAGGGCCGAGAGGTCGACTACGGAACTCCCGTCTCAGATACTTTCTTACAAGAAAGGATCGACTGAAGAAGCCGGGGGTAAAGCCGTCGATGATCCTATGGAGGACCTTCTCCTAAGGCATGAATCATTCTGCCCAAGCTTGACTGAGAACAGGTACTGCGACTCTCCTCAGCCTTGCCACAGTCAACTGAAGGGAAGGCTCGGAGGAGGTGGCAACAGAAACTGGCGTCCCCTGTCGCCTCGTTACCAGTCTGATCGATTCTGCTGTTCCACGCTGGACGAAGTTTGTTCGACAAACTTGATCAGGGCCGAGAGGTCGACTACGGAACTCCCGTCTCAGATACTTTCTTACAAGAAAGGATCGACTGAAGAAGCCGGGGGTAAAGCCGTCGATGATCCTATGGAGGACCTTCTCCTAAGGCATGAATCATTCTGCCCAAGCGGGCAAACTCTTGCTCACCCTATGGCATAGCGGTTCAGAGACACTGAATTCGCTGACAGAGACGGCAGGCGCGATATCCTTAGCTGATCACAGAGATCGTGCAGGAATGGGCATCGGGAAGCTGTCATCCGGATGAGTAACCTTAGGCATCCTCCCAGCATGAAACCTGCAATGGGGAGGTGGCAATCCTAGAGTTTGTGAACTCTACCACTCCCTCTAGGACTATGCCCCCCCCGGGAGAGCCTCCCGTGCCATCTGTTCCTGACAGGAGGGAACTGCAATTGGACACCTTGTCTAAGCTGTCGTAGCCGGTCCGATAACTTAGGCCGACGTGGCTGAAAGAAAGAGGCGCTGGAGCCCTACAGGGTTTGGAAGAAAGCGCCTTGGAGGAAAGAAAACGGAAGTCGACTTCCTCCGCACAGCCGCTGTCTATGTCTCTGTCCTTGGGCACAAACAAACTCTTCTCAAGGATGGAAGGGTGTCTGAGGTTGTCGACATTCACGGATGAGACACCCGAAAGGATGCCCTCGGTCATTGCGTCCAGATGGTCCAACATTGAGCTTGCCCGCAAGTTCGATACTTGACGACGAAACGCCAAGGTGCTTGAGCCCGAGAGGAGAAAAGTACCCATGACCTTCCTGTAGCTTCCTTGAACCAAACCTCGGGTCATAACCGAGGAGGGAAAGGACCTGGTAAGCCCCTTTCACGAGATGGAGAAGAGGAAGGGGTAAACAGTCACCCCTTGGCCGATGGAGAAATCTCGAACGGAAAGCCCCCCGCCAAAAATCCTTCCAGGGAATGACGGGGAAGGGCTAACCCAGGTTCTGGAAAGAAGAATGTTGCTCAGACCACCCTGAAGATTCTTCTTATTCTTGCATGTGCCATGCTCTGCGTTTACGGGGTGAGGCCGTGTTCTGGAAATACGCTCCAGAAGACTCGCCAGGCTGGCCATGCTGCGAAAACCCCAATGGGAATCGCGGTCGCAATTGCCCTGGAGCTCGCGCGATGGTAAATCAATGATTTGCGCGTGGGCGAACGTGGAAGCGCCCATGTGCGGTCACGCAGGAACGCAAACGAAGGTGAGCGAAGGAGCGCAGAAGGAGGGCGAGCGTGGTAGGAAGGGCAAGAGCTGGTGGTCGGCGAGCGATAACCCATAGGCAAACAATGGATACTGCAAGAATTAAGCCGACGTTCGTGCGAAGAAACACCGTAGGCTCGCACGACGGAACACCGTCGGTTCGCGCGACGGAACACCGTCGGTTCGCGCGACGGCACACCGTCGGTTCGCGCGACGGCACACCGTCGGTTCGCGCGACGGCACACCGTCGGTTCGCGCGACGGCACACCGTCGGTTCGCGCGACGGCACACCGTAGGTCCGCGCGACGGAACACCGTCCGTCCGCGCGACGGAACACCGTCCGTCCGCGCGACGGAACACCGTCCGTCCGCGCGACGGAACACCGTCCGTCCGCGCGACGGAACACCGTCCGTCCGCGCGACGGAACACCGTCCGTCCGCGCGATGGAATACCGTTGGTTCGTGCGCGGGCGAACATTGGAGAGCATGTGCGCGGTCGCGCATGAGCTTAGGCGTTCAGGCACGTGGGCGTACGGTCGCGCGGTCACGTGGGCGTGTGGCCGGGCAGGCGGGTGAGCACAGGCGGTCGGGAGACCGATGACGCGTAGGCAGGCGATGGCGCGTTGACGAGCGATGGCGCGTTCTGGCGAGCGATAGCCCGTAGGAGAGTGAAGGCGCGTTGGCAAGCGATGGCGTGTCGGCAGGCGATGGCGCGTCGGCAAGCGACGGCGCGTTGGCGAGCGGTGGTGCGTTAACAAAACGCTAGCGCGCAGGTGAAGAATCGCGCGGGCGCGTAGGCGATTGCCAACGCAAGTGAGACTAGTGATGGTTAGCGCGCATCGCGCTAACAGAAGGCGCGCAGGTGCATCAGGAAGGTGAGCGCTGAACCAAGCTGTTAATCAGGCGATCCTAGACGGTCAGAAAACCGTTGGCGCCCATTGGTGCGTGGCAAAGAAGGGCGCGCAGATGTGCGCTGGCAAATGAAGAAAGCTCGCGCACAGAAGGACAGAAGTAAAGGTGAGCGCTGGCGAGCAGGAGGAAGATCTACGGCAAGACTCAGCTACCGGAGATCGTGGTCCACAGCAGGCGAGCGCTAGATCGCTACTGATGGTGGTCAGGGGAACTGACACGCGTGGCAGATCGATGGCGATCGTTGACGCGTAGGAGATCGCTGACGAGCAGGTGAACGTTGACGCGGCTATGGTTGCTGGCGAGCTGGTAATCGCTGACGAGCAGAAGGCAACGCGTGGAAGCCTGCGCGTAGAAGAAGAGTCCTTGACCCAGACCTGAACCGAAGTTCTAGATCGCGAGGGCGAACGTGGGCGCACAGGGCGCGTAACAGGAACCAACAGGAACAGCAGAGACGATCATCATGCGAGTGCTGACGAACAGGAGAGCGCTGGCGAACAGGAGAGCGCTGGCGAACAGGAGAGCGCTGGCGAACAGGAGAGCGCTAGCGATCAGGAAAGCGCTGATGAGCAGGAGAGCGCCTGTGTGCTAACACTGAGCAGGAGCAGGAGAGCAGAAGGGCGCGCAGGGGAACCCTGACACGCAAGGGAAGAACCATCGTGGGAGGCAACCCCTTGCCCCGAAGGGATCGTTGTCCGTCGGGAGACTGATGTCCGTCGGAAGACCGTTGTCGGTCCGCCGGGAGACTGCTGTCCGTCGGAAGACCGTTGTCCGTCAGGAAGACCGTTGTCCGTCAGGAAGACCGTTGTCCGTCGGGAAGACCGTTGCCCGTCGGAAGACGAGGTCAGACTGCTGTCCATCTGCACCAGGGGCGGAAGATCAAGAAGGAGTTGTAGGTTGCATACGGAGATTCAAAAAGGCGCCTCTAGCACCCTTATAGGGAGATGAGAGGCCCTTACGGCGAGGCGGACGGTGAGCCTTACGACGAAGGAGGCCAACAGCAACAGCAGCAGAAGAATCCTCCGAAGAGGAGTCTCTAAGAGTGCACTCTCTCGCGAACGAAAGAGAAATACTTCGTAGAAGAGACTGGTCAGCCAGTGACCTAAAAGGAGCAATCCTCCGAAGAGGGGCTCCTGCAGTTGCCCAGCCCCTTGAGCGAAACTGCAGGTGCGACCGCTCAGCACCAAGAGCATAGTCGCACGAAAAAAAGGCAAGAGAAGAACCCCCCAAAAGGGGAAAAACTCAAGCCTGGACAGGAAAAACTTCCCTAGTAAGGAAAGTTACCCACCCAAGGAGGCAAGCCTCCTGAGAGTTCTAAAATGAACTGGAGAGCTGTCAATCGTCACGGGAGTACTTCCAGTAGAAGGAGACACGCCCCTGACGAAAATCCAAAGGGGAGGCAGCAACAGCCGAATCCCCAGGCCTCAACAAGACAGCTCACACCGTTGCCATATTACAGAAACGAACTAGATCGGTAACTGTAAAAAAATAAAACAAAAATGATATTTTCATTATAAAATAAATTTTTGAATATACTTACCCGGTGAATATATAAATAGCTGACGTCTCCGACGGTCGACAGATTCCAAAAACTCGCGAGCGATCGCCATGAAGGCTGCCGGGTGTGCCCACCAGCGCCGACTATCGGCCAGATACCGCATATACTTCTCAACCAAACCAGTTCTTCTCAGTCCGTAGGGTCTCTATCGGGGAGGAAGGGAGGGCCTTTAATATTATATATTCACCGGGTAAGTATATTCAAAAATTTATTTTATAATGAAAATATAATTTTTAAATATTAAACTTAGCCGGTGAATATGTAAATAGCTGATTCACACCCATGTTGGTGGGTAGAGACCAGTATTAAAACAATAAAGGCGTATATGCTCAAGAGTTTTTGACAAATATTCAAAAAACAAACAAGTATAGGTACCTGGTAAGGAAGCTGACTCTGATGATTACTCTGCCTCATTAGTCCGCTATCCTCACGAAGCCCAGCGATCCTCTTAGGATGCTGAAAGACTCCCAGGAGCTGCTATATCCAGGGTGAACACCCCTATAACAGGACCTCATCAATACCCTTAATCTGGGCGCTCTCAAGAAACAATATTTTGACCACCCGCCAAATCAAAAAGATTGCGAAAGACTTCTTAGTCTCCCGTACAACCCAAAACAAGATTAAAAGTTTCAAGAGTAGATTAAAAGGATATTGGGATTAAGGGAATGTAGTGGTAGAGCCTTCACCCACTACTGCACTCGCTGCTACGAATGGTCCCAGTGTGTAGCAGTCCTCATAAAGAGTCTGGACATCTTTCAAGTAATATGAAGCGAATACCGATTTGCTTCTCCAAAAGGTCGCGTCCATAATACTTTTAATGGATCTATTTTGCTCAAACGCTACTGAAGTTGCTATCACTCTAACTTCATGAGCCCTGACTTTAAGTAAATTACGATCCTTCTCACTTAAATGAGAGTGTGCCTCCCGAATCAAAAGTCTAATAAAATAAGACAACGCATTCTTAGACATGGGCAAAGAGGGCTTTTTAACGGAGCACCATAAAGCCTCTGAACAACATCGTAGCGGTTTAGTTCTGGATAAATAAAATTTAAGAGCTCTAACGGGGCACAGCACTCTTTCAACTTCATTCCCCACAATCTCAGAAAGACTGGGGATTTCAAATGATTTAGGCCAAGGACGAGACGGAAGTTCATTCTTGGCCAAAAAACCAAGCTGAAGAGCGCATACTGCTTTATTAGCGGAGAAGCCGATGTTCTTGCTAAAAGCATGTATCTCACTAACCCTTTTAACCGAAGCCAAGCTCACCAAAAAAAGTGTCTTGAGGGTAAGATCCTTCAGGGAGGCTGAATTTAATGGTTCAAACCTGTCTGACATAAGGAACTGTAGGACCACGTCCAAGTTCCAAGCAGGAGTCGAAATATGACGCTCCCTGGAAGTCTCGAAAGACTTAGGCAGGTCTTGGAGATCTTTGTTATTAGAAAGATCCAAACCTCTATGCCTGAAAACAGAAGCTAACATGCTTCTGTAGCCTTTAATGGTGGATGCAGAGAGGGAGCGACCGTTTCTCAGATAAAGCAGAAAATCCGCAATCTGCATTACAGAGGCACTGGAAGAGGAAATAGAGGAGGACTTGCACCAGTCTCTAAATACCTCCCATTTCGACTGATAGATCCTGATGGTAGAGGATCTTCTAGCCCTCGCGATCGCTCTAGCTGCCTCCTTCGAAAACCCTCGAGCTCTAGAGAGTCTTTCGATAGTCTGAAGGCAGTTAGACGAAGCGTGGGGAGGCTTTGATGAAATCTCTTTACGTGAGGCTGTCGCAAGAGATCCATCCGCAACGGCAGACTTCTTGGAACGTCTACCAGCCATAGAAGTACCTCTGTGAACCACTCTCTCGCGGGCCAGAGGGGAGCAACCAACGTCAACCTGGTCCCTTCGTGAGAGGCGAACTTCTGCAGCACCTTGTTTAGGATCTTGAAAGGTGGAAAGGCATAAACGTCCAGGTGAGACCAGTCCAGCAGGAAAGCGTCTATGTGGGCTGCCTCTGGATCTGGAACTAGAGAGCAGTAAGTCGAGAGCCTCTTTGTCAGTGAAGTCGCAAAAAGATCTATGGTGGGTTGAACCCATGTCATCCATAGCTTCTCGCACACAGTCTTGTGCAACGTCCACTCCATGGAGATGACTTGTCCTCTTCTGCTGAGGCAGTCCGCTAAGACATTCATTTCTCCTTGCACAAATCTCGTCAAAAGAGAGATGTTACTTGCCTTAAATGGAGTTCCTTCTGATCCGTGGACCAAAGACCCGAGCATTCCAGACTGTCCAGTGGAGCTCCCTAACCCAAATCCGATGCATCTGAATACAACATATGGTTTGGGTTCTTGATCGCAAGAGAAAGACCTTCTCGAAGTCTGATGTTGCTGTCCCACCAAGTCAGACATGTCTGGACTGAGTTGGAGATTGGGAAAGAGATACTCTCTAAGCCCTTCTCCTTGTTCCAATGGTTTAGGTGAAATTGGAGAGGGCAAAGGTTGAGTCTCCCCAGAGAGATAAACTACTCCAGCGATGAAAGAGTTCCCACGAGGCTCGTTCAAACTCTTACAGAGCAACTCTTTTTCTCTTGCAAGTGACGGACTTTTAACAGAGCTTGTTCCATTCTTGTGGGAGACGAAAAGGCCCGAAAAATTCGACACTGTATCTCCATCCCCAAATAAAGAATAGTCTGGGATGGAGTACTGTAAGTTACGACTTCTCTATGTTCACTATGAGACCTAGCTCCTTGGTTAGGTCTAATGTCCATTAGAGGCTCTCCAGACAGCGATTTAATGACGATGCCCTGATTAGCCAGTCGTCAAAATAAAGGGAGGCTCTGAATCCTCAAAAAAAAGTAGAAAGCTTGCTACATTTTGCAAGAGCCTTGCAAAAACAAGAGGAGCAGGAATGAGGCCAAAGCACAGTGCTCGAAATTGGTACACTACTTTCCCGTCCACAAACCTCAGATGTTGTTGAAAGTTTGGATGAATCGGGATGTGGAAGTATGCATCCTGAAGGTCGAGAGAGACCATCCAGTCGCCTTCCCTTACTGCTGCCAAGACAGATTTGGTAGTCTTCATCGTGAACTTTGTCTTGACAATGAACACATTGAGCGCACTTACATCTTAAGTACTCCTGCAGTGAACGTGGCTGCCAGTTCATTGGAGCCATCCCTGATAGCCTTGTTCATGCATGACATAACTGAACAGCAATACATTGACAGCTGGAGAGACCTTCTTACTTAAGGCTCCCAGGGACCAATCCAACAAATAAATACTTCAAACGCTCGACTCCTAACAGGAGATGGTCTAGCTCTGAAGCAGACCATAAAATCTTGGAGCGTCTCATGGCTAGACGACGAGGAGAGTCCACTAGGCTTAAGAAGTCTCCCTGGGCAGAGGCAGGTACTCCCCAACCGAGAACTTCTCCTGAGTCACACCAGACGCTCGAGCGAGAACCTAATTAAGAAGGAGGAAAAGCAAAAGCAGACTTTCCTAAACTTCTCCTGGATTCCAACCAGTCTCCCAGTAAGAGCATGGCTCTCTTGGAAGAATAAGAGAGAACTGACTTCGTAAATGTAGGAGTCGAAGAAAGTCATGCCAAGAGTAAACTCAGACGGCGGGGCAGCCGTTACAAAACGAGTAGGACAAAATTTCCCTAAAGAAATTCATAATTATAAAACAAAGAATTGTTGGACCACCCTAGGTTACTCCTCTTCTGAATGACTCCCCAAAGGTACATTAGTTGAAAGGGGGTCATCAACTTCTTCAGAAGGCACATCATCTGATAAATCTAAAGTCTTGCGAGAAGGAGATTTATATTCAGAATGACGTGAAGGAAAAGCCTGACAGGCTACATCAACTTGTATATGAACAGAAGTTAAAGTTGGAGGGTCGATGTCACGTTGTGACTGCAGAGAATGTTATTCTACTACACGTCGTGACAGAAGTGATTGACGTTCAAACGTCCCGTAGTAACAGCGGTGACTGCTGTTCGATGCTATATCGTGACTACGGTGACTGACCCTCGACGTCACGTCATGTCTACGGTGTCTACTGCTCAACGTCACATCGTGTCTGCGGTGTCTGCAGCTCAACGTCACGCTGTGACTGAGGTGGCTGACGTTCAAAGCGATCAAAGTTACATCGAGATTTATGCTCCGCATCTCGTTTAACAGCAAAGCTGTCACTAGGGATAACGTCAGCGTGACGTAACAAAGCTCGTTTAGAAGGTTGAAGACCTGAATCAAGTATCCCAGAACCGTGACGTACAAAAAGCAAAGGATCCTTTCGCACAGGAACAGGATCGTAAGCTTCTATTAAAGAAGAAAGCTTTAACAGCATGTCTTGCAAAACACTTAACCTCGGATCAACCTGTGACTGCGGTGGCTGACGTTCAAACGTCACGTAGAAACAGCGGTGACTGCTGATCGATGCTATATCGTGACTACGGTGACTGACACTCGACGTCACGTCGTGTCTACGGTGTCTACCGCTCAACGTCACGTCGAGTCTGTGGCAGAAACGTCTGTACATGAACCTCATCGCTATGAACGGGACTCTCATGATGACTACAGCTAGGACGCTGAACTTGTTCTGAAGGAACTAATAAACGTTTCAACCGTCTCGAAACCTTTCGCCCAGGTTTTTAAAGAGACGAATCATTGGAAGACGAGGAGAAACTTCGTCTCTCCTGTCTTATGGCAAGGACGTGCTTGACGAGCAACGTCTGATACCTTTGAGGGAACGTCTGTTCGCTGGTTTACACCTCTCACTCCCTTAGGTCCTACGACATTCCTTCTCCCTGGTGCAGGGGAGCCTGAAAGAGGTCTCGGACTAGGCAAGCGACAAGCACGAACAAACGAACCCTCTGCAACGCTGAACATGTTTTTCGCACTTTCTTCACTGATATCGCATTTTTTAATAATTTCACATTAGACAAGAATAAAGCTGATTTCTACCTGAAGCACGCAATTCTCTCTTAAATCAAAAGGTTAGAATTGCGAAATATGTCGTATAATGTAAGCACATTAGTACAAAAAGAAACACACATGCAAAAATTAATAAACATATACATATATATCGAATCAAACGGAAATATATAAAGTTAAAAAGATCAGTGACTGGGGAGGAGACTAAAACTAGTTCAATAAGGACTACGTTTTCAATCTCTCACCGTACAGTGCCTTGGGATAAGAATAAAAACTAAAACGTTCTATCCTCTCTCCTCGTACAGAGACTTGGGACGAGAGAAAAAATCTGAATCGAGAACAACGTTACTCGCTCCCAAACTCCTTGTACAGAGACTTGGGACGAGAATAAAGATCGGATCGTTCTCTCTTTATCTCTCTCTCTCTCTTGTCACTCACAAGAGAATGGCTCACTCACTCTTCGTCAATAACAGGTTATTTGACTAAAGGAAAAAACTAAAAGGACTAAGAAATTGAAAATTAACAGGCTCCTTTAAATTAGTATCTAAAAAACTTCAGTTTGTAAGAAGAATGAACAAAACGTCAAAATCGATTTACCCTTTCTGCAAAGTGAAACCGTGATTCTCTCTTTCTCTATCGTAACGATAGAACGCAAACTGCGTAGCATAAATAAACCAAACGTTAGTTCATCTTTGAAAAACAGCACGAAGACTATTCAAAGAATAAATTTCTTAAAATATTTTCTAAAAATATTCATCTCATCAATCTAAACAAAAATAAAAGTTGAATGGGCTCAACGTTGTTTAACTTCGTTTCCCAAGTCAGGACCGCCTACAAAGAATAGGCAAAGGCCGCTTATAAACAAAAACATAAAATTTATCTCGGTGGTTAGTATAAATGGAAAGCTAATCGAAGAGGCCTAATAAAGGCGGGTGAGATATTAAATATATAGAGGTAAATCTATAAATATCAACAATAATTTATAAAGTGATAAAATAATTACTAAAAGCCTTTAACACACTTCCGTACACTGAGGGAAGGGTCGGCCATCTTTTCTCTATGGAAAAACCAGAGCGAGATTAAAAAAGCAAGGGCAAAAACTTTTCCTCTCCTTTCAAAAGCATTTCTTTTGAAGATAGTATTGAATAATCCAACACGGCGAAAGCAATAAAACCAAAACCAAGTACTTCACCAATCGGTAGAAACTCGAGGTCAAGCGCGAGCGGAACAAGTGTTGTCTGTAACACCGACAGAGAAGAACTGGTTTGGTTGAGAAGTATATGCGGTATCTGGCCGATAGTCGGCGCTGGTGGGCACACCCGGCAGCCTTCATGGCGATCGCTCGCGAGTTTTTGGAATCTGTCGACCGTCGGAGACGTCAGCTATTTATATATTCACCGGCTAAGTTTAATATTTAAAAATCATTAGTACACATTCATTCCCCCGGGAAGGCTCCGAAGAGGAATCCCGAGGGAAAGGAAACAAGAATTACACAACAGGCACGTGCCCTCACAACCACTTACACTCACGGAAGGAGAGCTGTAACCAAAACAGAATTATAACAATTATAATTATGAAACTATGTAATTATGTAATTTAAAAATGAATGAACACTAAAGAAAGAACGAAAACCCCGAAAGGAATCGTTCTACAAAGCTGAAAAATTAACAAATACAATTAGATTCATAAACTAATTGAGACAAAACGTATGGCGTACCAACTCCCCCACATGGGAAGGAAGCTACACGGGGCGTAGTAAACGTAGTAAAAGGGTGAACGACCTCAAGAGAGAGAGAGAAAGACCGAAGTCAAACTCAACCGCAACCCATAAAATTACACCGTGGTGGCCTAAACTACCAAGGGCTCCACGGAGATATTGTACACTACACACACAACTCTGAAAAGGAAACTTACTAATTTCTATACTCAAATATATATACAAACATGAAAAACTGTTTACATATATATTGAGTAAAAGAAAAGTAAGTGATTAAGTAAAGACAAAACAAACAATGGCTGCCAAGCGAGGACAAAGACAGAGACGTCTATCCCAGTCCGAGCCAAAAGTGAAAAGTGAGCTTCACCGGTGTGTGAGTGGGGGGAGAGGTGGCTAGCTACCACTCCCCTACCCCCCCCCCCCCCGCTAACTAGCGCGGGGGTAATACACCCTCGTTAAATTCTAATGGCTCACCATTTCAGCTGCGCTAAAAGGTAAACCCAATGTAAATAGCGTGGTTTGTATTTCGGTTACAGAACAAATAGATTTTTCGCTTCGCTCAAAATCCGTTTTTTCGCTTCGCTCAAAATCCGTTTTTTGGGCTCAAGCCATGACGTCCTGATGGAAGTGTACCAGAGAATTAGTGTATCGTGGATTTTTTCCCATTTTAGTAGTGCCTTCGACTTCTAAACAATATTCCTTTGGTCTGATGACC
>NC_090760.1:23306785-23364285 GCF_036898095.1 Palaemon carinicauda
TGAGTCAAGTCTTTCAGAGGGCAAGACTCATTGTCCAGACTAGTGGCAAAATGGAGCACCTTATCAAGAGACCAGGAGTTGGGTCTCGGTGGAGGTGCAGGACGGAGTCTAGCACATGCCTTTGGAAGCTTGTTAAAGATGTTGTTGGACAAGTCTATCTGGAAGGCGTAAAGTAATGGTCTTGTCAAGGCCAATTTGCAAGTGGAAATCGTGTTGGCTGCTAAGCCTTGTCCATGAAGGTGAATGAAGAAGGACAGACAAAAATCTATGGAGATTTCCGTAGGATTTTTTGCCTTGACGAAAGACACCCACTTCTTCCAGGATGACTCATATTGCCTTCTGGTAGACTTTGCTTTGTATTCCTCTAGGAAGTCTAAACATTTCTTTGAAATTCCAAACCTTTTCTTCACGGCTAGGGAGAGAAAATCCTGAGATGAAGGTCTCGGGTTTTCCTTGATGAAGCGAAGACAGTCGACTTCTGAACCTGCTGGGAGAGAACTGGGTCCGGCAGAGGGATCAGCTTGGGCTGTAGCTCCAGGACTAGAGGGAACCAGTTGCTCCGGGGCCACTTGGGTGCCACTAGGGCTGCTGTTCCCTTGAAGGTTCTCAGCTTGGTGAGGACTTTCAGCGGAAGGTTGGGTGGAGGGATCAGGTAAACTTTGGACCATCTGTTCCAGTCCAAGGACATGGCGTCCACCGCTTACGCTCTGGGGTCCTCGTAAAGAGGAAGTAGATTGTTGTCGCTCGTCGCGAAGAGGTCGATCTGCAGTTCCGGGACTTGACGGGAGATGAAGGAGAATGATCTTGCGTCTAGGGACCATTTCGACTCTGTGGGGCTTGTCCTTGATAGAGCATCCGCCGTCACATTGCGGAATCCTTGTAGGTGAACTGCTGAGAGGTGCCATCTCTTCTTGTCCGCTAGGCGGAAGATGGGCAATAGCACTTGGTTGAGTTGGGGTGATCTTGAGCCCTGACGGTTGAGACATCTGACCACAACGGCGCTGTCCAACGTTAGACGGATGTGGATCGAAGGACGAGGGGACAGATTCTTCAGAGTAAGAAGAACTGCCATGGCCTCCAAGATGTTGATGTGAAACGTCTTGAACAGGGGAGACCATGTTCCTTGAACTTGTCGCTGATGGGAGTGACCCCCCCATCCTTCTAGCGAGGCATCCGTGTGGATGGTGACAGACGGAGGTGGTGGTTGAAGAGGAACTGATCTTTTCAGGTTCTTTGCCTCCAACCATGGCTTGAGGAGTGAGCGAAGCCTGGTTGGTAGAGGTCTCTTGAGATCTCTTCAAGCGATGGATGCATTTCTTCTCCAGACTCCCGATGTATCTTTTAGCTGTGCTCGTAGCACTGGGTCTGTCACTGAGGCGAACTGGAGGGAGCCGAGCACTCATTCCTGTTGGCGCCTTGAAATCCGTTTGGATTTTAGGAGTCTCTTGACAGATCCCGCTATTTCCTTCCTTTTCTTCAGAGGGATGGAAAGACGGTGTAACTGAAGGTTCCAATGGATTCCAAGCCATTGAAACTTCTGAGCTGGAGACAGTCGAGACTTTTTGGCGTTGATTTTGAAACCCAGATGTTCCAGGAACTGGGTCACCTTTCTGCAAGCACGCGAGCATTCTTCTGAGGATGCCGCCCAAACCAGCCAATCATCTAGGTAAGCCATCACCTGGACGCCTTGAAGGCATAGCTGTTGGACGATCGTGTCTGCGAGCTTCGTGAAGATTCTTGGGGCCAAGTTGAGTCCGAAGGGCATGGCCCTGAAAGTGTACTGCCTTCGTTGAAGCTTGAATCCTAGGTAGGAGGAAGCCTGGTGATTCATTGGAATGTGACAGTAGGCGTCCGCCAGGTCTATTGAGACCGTGTAAGCCTTGTGAGGTAGTAGGGCTCTTATATGTTGAAGAGTCAGCATCTTGAATTTGTTGTTCGTAATGAACTTGTTGAGAGGGGACAAGTCCAGAATGACTCTGACTCTGAGTTTGTCTGAGTCTTTCTTGGGAACACAGAACAGTCTTCCCTGGAACCTGGTGGACTTCACCCTCTTGATCACCTTCTTGTTCAAGAGTTCTAGGACATATTCCTCCAGGACGGGGGTGGAGTGTTGGAAGAAATGGTGGAAGGTTGGAGGTGGTGTTACCCAGCTCCACCCTAGTCCCTTCTTGATGATGCTGTGGGCCCAAGGATCGAAGGTCCAGCGATCCTGGAAGTGGCGGAGTCTTCCTCCCACCGGAAGCACTTCATTGCTTCTGGTTTCCCGAGGATTTACCACCTCAGCCGCCTGCTCCCCTTCCTCCTCTCCCTCTAGATGGACGTCGAGAGGAGTCTTTTCCGGAACCTCTACCTTTGGGGCGAAAAGTAGTGGATTGCCTTTCATAGGCTGGTGTGAAGACTGGTGCCTGAGCCATCACCGGCTGAGGGACCAACTGAAAGGTCTGCTGTGGCTGAGCCACCAACTGGGGAGTAGCGGGTGCCGGAAAATCAAAAATTTTAAGTAATTTTTATTTTTCCTAACATACTTACCGAGAACTACTTTCTTAGGAGTTACCTGTAACCTCCTCTCTACCGACCAGAGTTTTGTGTAGGGTACCCTCTACCCCGTTTTCTATGGAGGCCTACCCCCGGCATTAAAGAATGTGCCCCGAGGGTAGGCTTATCGTTAGGTCGATGTCCGCCCGGGTCAACAGCTCCAGTAAGTTCTATTGAAGTAGCACAATGCTTGCAAGGGAAGAGAGGCACTCGGGGAAGGAAGGGAGGGCCATTACCCGAAAGTAGTTCTCGGTAAGTATGTTAGGAAAAATAAAAATTACTTAAAAATTTTTATTTGTTCCAACACGAATGCTTACCTCGAACTACTTTCTTAGGAGACTTACACTTTAGGAGGCGGGAGTGCTATTCTGACCCCCTGACCCGGTAAGCGGAGGCCAAGAGGCCCAGGAATAACGGTACATATTAGAAAACGGATGAGAGGGTAACTACACAAAGAGCTCACGTTAGTGTCTAAGTACTTACCCTTTGAAAAACTTCTTCTGATGTTGCATCCAGTAGCGTAGTCGTGAAGAATGTGTTATTCAATGGTACAAGTTGGTACTCCCCGATGAGGCTAGGAAGCAACTGGGTAGGATGGAAGGAAAACGCACCTGTGTCTCCCGGTTGCTATCCGTGATCGAGCCTGGGGCTTTCACCGTTACACCACTTGGAGGGCGGAGATGAGTGTTCCAATGGAGAACCCGTCTAAGGACTTCATCGAGTAGTCCTTGAGGTAATGGGCAGTAAAGGTTGACTGGTTCGACCAAGTACCTGCTCGAAGGATCTGACCTACTGCCATGTTTTTCTCAAAGGCTAAGGACGTGCTCAGGCCTCTGATGTCATGAGGTCTGGGAGTGCCTGGCACTGCCATGCCTTCCTCCTTGTAGGCTCTGGCAATAACTTGTCTTAACCAGAAGGAAATGGTGTTCTTGGACACTTGCTTCTTAGTAATACCCGTGGATACGAAGAGGCTCTTGATGCCTGGGCGGAGATGAGCCGTTCTTTCAAGGTATTTTCTAATGGTCCGTACAGGGCATAATTTCAAATCCTCTGAATTATCCGTCCTAGGGATGGCAGGTATTGAAAAACCTTTGAACCTCGGATTCCAGACAGCTGGGTTCTGGGTCTTAGCCACAAAAGAAGAGACGAACTTGAAGGATACTTCTTTCCACCCCTTCGAATGAGAAACGTCATATGACAGCCCATGGATCTCACCCACTCTCTTAGCGGACGCCAAGGCCAACAAGAAGACGGCCTTGAGAGTGAGATCCCTGTCCACGATATCTTTCAAAGGTTCAAAGGGGGGGCCACACAACATCTTCAGGACCTTGGCTAAGTCCCACTGGGGCACCCTACTCGCCTGTGGGGGGCAGGACTGCTCGAAACTTTTGACAAGCATCGCTATGTGCCTAGAGGCCCCCAGGTCGATGCCCTTCAGGAGGAAGACTAGGCCTAAGGCGGCCCGAACCCCTTTTATGGCTGGGATTGACATTCCCATCTTGTCTCTGAGAAACACCAGAAAATCTGCTATGTCTGGGACAGAGGCCTTAAGAGGCTTAATGTGCCTCTCAGAGCACCACTTCGTGAAGGAGGCCCACTTAGCCTGGTAGACCGCGGCTGAAGACTTTCTCAGGTATAGCGACATTCTCTTAGCAGTGGATGAAGAATATCCTTCTTTCTTCAGGAGCCGCTCGATAGTCTCCAGGCGTGAAGACGTAGGGAGAGTGGGTTGTCGTGGAGCCTGAGAAAATGAGGTTGATGCAGAAGGTCTGACCTGTCGGGCAGAGGCCACGGTGGTTGACTCGCCAGGTCTTTTAGGTCCGCGAACCACTCTCTCTCCGGCCACCAGGGCGCTACCAAAGTCATCTTTAGGTTTCGGGCTGTCCTTACTCTGTTGAGAACCTGCCTTATCAACGTGAAAGGGGGAAAAGCGTACACGTCTAGATTGTCCCACTTGTGCTGAAAGGCGTCTTCTAAGGCTGCTTTCGGGTCTGGTACAGGAGAACAATATACGGGGAGTTGGGCGTTGAGTTTTGTTGCAAAGAGGTCCATCACTGGGGAACCCCAACGTTGGATGATGAGCTTGGCTACTTCTGGAAGGAGGGACCATTCTGTCCCTACTATCTGGCCCACTCTGCTGAGACCGTCGGCCAGCACGTTTTTCTTCCCGGGAATGAACCTCGCTAACAACACCACTTGGTTCTCTTCTGCCCGGTCTAGAATTTTTATGGTGAGATCGCACAACTCCTTCGACTTCAAGCTTCCTTGCTTCTTTATGTATGCTACTACCGTGGCGTTGTCGCACATCAACGCCACGGTGTTTCCCTTTAGAAGATCTGCGAAGTGTAGGCAAGCCTTCTGGACTGCCTTCAACTCCAGGACATTGATGTGGAGTTCCTTTTCTCCGTCCAACCAGGTCCCTCGTGCTGTTTCATCGAGGAGATGGGCTCCCCACCCTTGGTTGGAGGCGTCTGTGAACAGTAGTAACTCGGGGGGGTCGCTCGCGAAGGGCATCCCCTTGAGTGAGTTCGACCGGCAATGCCACCATTCCAGGGAGGGTCTCGTGTTTGGTAGAACTGGGATTAGGACTTGTTGTGAGTCCAGTTGGCACCAGAGGTTCTTCAGGTTCCATTGTACGGCTCTGAGCCTTACCCTCCCTTGGGGAACTAGTTTCTCCAATGAGACCAGGTGACCTATCAGTTTCTGCAAGTCTTTCGCTCTCCTGGGACGCCCTGACAGGAACGGCCGAATGATTTTTATGAGGTTGTTTATTCTGTCTCCCGAAGGGAAGGCTTTTCCCAGAATGGTATCTAACGTCATTCCCAAGTAGGTCATTCTGGTGGATGGGGATAGGTTTGATTTTTCCGGGTTGATTACGATGCCCAGATCCTTGCAAAACTGGAGGAGTTTCATCCCTTGTTCCTCCAAGAGGTCCTTCGAGGAGGAAAGGAGCAACCAGTCGTCCAGGTATCGGATGAGGCGAATGCCTCGTTCGTGAGCCCACACTGAGACAGTCGTTAAGACTCTCGTGAACACCTGGGGTGCTGTTGACAATCCGAAGCAAAGGGTCTTGAATTGCAGGATCTGGGAACCCCATTTCACCCGGAGAAACTTTCGACTCAAGGGGTGGACCGGAATTTGGAAGTAGGCGCCCTTGAGGTCTATGGTCATCATGTAATCTTTCTCCCTCAAGGACAGCAGGACTGACTTCGGAGTGTCCATTTTGAAGTCTGTCTTCTTGATGAACTTGTTGAGAGCCGACAGATCTATAACCGGTCTCCACCCCCCCGTCGCTTTTTCTACTAGGAACAGACGACTGTAGAAACCTGGGCCTGGGAGAAGAATTTCTTCCATGGCGCCCTTCTCTAACATGGAGGACACCTCCTCTTGAAGGGCGTTCTTCTTCAACGGGTCTTTGGGAGCCAGCCATTCCGCCCGGCTGCCCGGGATAAGAGGGGGTGGTTCTGCTAAGAACGGTAGTCTGTAGCCCTCCTTTAGTACGGACACTGTCCAAGGATCCGCTCCGTGAGCCTTCCATGCTTGCCAATGTAGTCTGAGGCATCCCCCAACCCGAGGCTTGGGCGGGGATAGGGGGCCTCCCACTCTATCCCCTTCTGGAGGGGCGGCCTGAACGGCCTCTCCTAGAGGCAGAGTAACCTGTTCTGAAGGAGCTTGAGGATGCTGGAGCTCCCCTACGGGGCGGGGGGGGCTGAGGCGCTGAGGACCAGGAGGAAGAGGGAGTCTCTCTCCTCGTCGTGCTGAGAGAGGCCTGGGCCGTCGCGGCACTATCTGAGACGGACCTCTTGTAGGGCGGTCTCCTAGAAGGCGTAGGTCTGGGGGTGTTAGAATCTTTCCTCTTCGAGACCTTCTCCATGATGGTCTCTAGTTCTTTCAGGGGAAACAAGGACTCCCCCCACAAGGGTAGGCTCCTCATGGCCCGCGCTTCCCTGTCTGGAACCTTCCGGGACACCTTAGCTAGTACGGTGTCTCTTTTGCGGAGTACCCAGTTAGGTGTCAAGGCGAGCGACTGGTACGTTAAAAACTTTAAGGTTTTACCCCCGGAGGTAATAAGTTCCCTCAGGAGGCTCTGCTGGTCAGGGTCCGCGGGGTCGAACAAGGCTTGTACTCCTACTAAGGTGGAAGCCCACCAGTCCAGCCAAGAGGAAACGTTTACCAGATCCCTTGACATTTCTTCCATCATGGAGGCCTCCGATGGGGAGAAACAAACTGGGGCCGAAGAGGCTCTATCCTCTGAGACGCCCTGACCCAGGATGTCAATGGAAGATTCCACTTTACAGGGGCCTGGGCGACGCCCCTCTGGCACATATACTTTGCCCTGAGTCTTGAGGCCCTGGAGCAATTTTGAGGAACTCTGGGTTTTGGGGGCCTTGGCATTACTAGCCACTACTTTGTCCACATACTCTTGTCCTAGGACCAGATCTCGGGCTAGAGGAAGCGCTAGACGTCTTAGGTTGGGTAGGGGTCTGCATTATCCGTAACAGGCTTGACCTCCAGTAGTCTTCGTCCGTAGCTGCAGGTTCCTCAATCTTATGGTGCCTCCTGATAAGGCCAATCACCCTCCTATAGGCCGAGTCCTCCGTTGGGGAACCCTCCCTCCCGTCAGCCGAGGTCTCGGCTTGAGACCGGGGAGCTGGGTTGCCGAGCACACCGACCGGACGTCTAGTTCTTGGAGCCAGGGGTGCCGTCCTACCGAGGTACTGGACTTCATCGGCGGGGACGTCCGCACCAGGGGCCTGGGTTAACGCAGGCATCGCCGACTCAGCGGGGACTCGCGTCCGCTCAAGGGCTCTGGGTGACGAGGACGCGGTTCCCGTGGGCTGACCCGACAGCGGGAACCGTTCCTTCCGACCCGAAGGCCACACCAGCTAGGCTGGTTCGGCCAGGCTGCCCGAAAAGAAGCACGTTTCCCCCCGCTGGGCGGGGTGAACCGGAGGCTTCGAGGACTTACGCCTACCTGTAGAGTCCTTCCTGCGAGCTTGGTTGCGAGGGTCAAGGCCGTGTTTGGAGGAAGGTATCCTTGGCGAGAACTCCCTGGACCGGCGGTCCGGGGAACAAAGTACTCTTGACTCCCGGGGTACGAAGACCCAATCGCCATCAGGAGACCTACTCCTCCTGTACTTACGCCCTGGGGAGTGGGAGCGCTTCCTACTGTACCTGGAGCGCGACCTAGAACGGGAACGCCTGTTCCTGGACCGCTCTCTCCGACGACAATGTTTTCTCCTGGCTTCTTCCCCCGACGAGTAATAATCTTCTGACGAACCCGACGACACTGTACTTATCGTATGGCGGGCGGTAGCGGGGACTGCGGAGAACTTCTTAACCCGTTGAGTGCCCGAGGTCGACGGTTGAAGGAAATCTTCGGGGACTTCCGTGAGAGGGGCCGGGAACGATCCATGGCGCTCCAAGCTAGGAAGCCAGGGGTCCAGGCCCTCTTCCATTCGTAACGGGGACCTACCTGGTGTCTTCGGAAGCTTCCAACCGAAGGCATCATTACCCGTAGACCGTAACTTATTTTGGTTGTCGCCGCCTACCGAAGACCCTGAAGCACAGGCCCACGAGGGCGGCGAAGACACAGACACAGCGTTACTACCCCACAAGGGGTCATCGGAGGACACGTGCCCCCCGAGCACAAGGGCCGACTCTCCTGACGCACTACTGGGTTCTTCACTAGCCCTAGAAGGACCCGCAACCGCCACTGCACTTTCACTAGACTCTTGGGGAAGACCGCTTTGTTCCTTCGCCACGACAGACTTACCTTGGCCCCTACTCTGTGTAGGGGACGGCGAAACAGAAGCCCCGTCGGACCGCTCACTGGGTGATGGTAGCGGCGAAATAACGCTAGCTTTCCTGGGGGAACGTTTCGCCGAATTTCTCTTTTTAGTACCGTAACGTACCCACTGGATATCACTCCAACCTACACACTCGGGCACGTATTTGCTGACGAACAAACCCTTCCCCTACAGGAGGAGCAAAGGGAGTGAGGGTCCACTTCAGGCTTGGAGAGGAACGCTCCACACGATTTATCGGCTCTAGGCCCAGGACAACGGCGGATTTGCTCCATAATGCACACACGCAAGACACAAGCACGAAGGGAATCAAGGAATACACTGGGTAAGCACAAGGGTGGAAGGTGAACACACAGGAACACCCGGGAACAGTACACAGGAAACACAAGTTACCACGCGGGGAACACGTGGGACACTCAGAACGCACACAAAGGATCGATAGAGAACGAGGGCGACGTGTTGACACGTCGCGACCAGAAAACTTACTGGAGCTGTTGACCCGGGCGGACATCGACCTAACGATAAGCCTACCCTCGGGGCACATTCTTTAATGCCGGGGGTAGGCCTCCATAGAAAACGGGGTAGAGGGTACCCTACACAAAACTCTGGTCGGTAGAGAGGAGGTTACAGGTAACTCCTAAGAAAGTAGTTCGAGGTAAGTATTCGTGTTGGAACAACTGGCGTTTAGCCTGACGCTGTTGGGGTCGGGGCTTATTGGACTTCTTCTTAGGTTGGGGGCCGTCATCCTGAGATTTCCTCTTTCGGGACATGCCCCACTTGTTGAGAAGGTTCTGGTTTTCAGTGGCGGCTCTGTCCACAATCTCTTTCACGAGGTCGACAGGAAAGAGTTATTTGCCCCAGATGTTGGAGGAAATCAGTTTCCGGGGTTCGTGTTTGACGGTGGCATCCGCAAACACAAATTCTCTACAGGCTCTCCGGGCCTTGATGAAGCTATACAAATCCTTCAGCAAGGTGGCAAGGTGGGTCTTCGCAAGAACCGTGTAGAAGCCTGGGACCCAAATGTCCCCGGCCATTGTCCCAAGTTGTAGATGAAGAGACAGAGAGGCAGCCAGCCTCTCTTTTGTGTCTTGCTCCCGACGCAGAAGGTACTCGGTGAGCTTGGGGAGGTTTTCGTTAAACTGATGTCCCGCAACGTCAGCCTCCAACTTTCCAACCGCGAAAGTTAACTGGATATCTTTCCAGGGCGAGGGAGGGCGAGGGAGAGGCCTACATTCCTCCAATGTAGGGCTTGGTTTTCCTTCCTCCACTACCTTCAACACTGCCAGCAAGGCCTTTTCCGAAAATGGAAAGACCATGGTGGGAGGAGCAAGAAAGGACGGGTGCTTCTTGCTCAGGGCCGGCACCTTGGAATTGGTGTAGCCCATGCTCTTGAGGCAGTCGGCCAGAAGAGCTTGAGCCTTAGTATGGTCAAACACTATGACCTCCTTAGGCTCGGTCTCCTCCTTGGAGACTGGTTCAGATCTGAGACGGACGTAACAGTCTGGATAAGCTTCAAAGTTAGGCCAGAACTCCACCTCTTCAAGGGGGACGGCGCCTAGCTTGGGGTTGATGACGATGCGTCCACTTGTAATGGGCATGTGTTCAGCCTGCCACCAAGGGTTTGTCACCGAGCAGGCGGGAAGATCCTTGACGCTGATCTTCTTTGGCGTCTGTTTTGACATGCGCATAATTTCCCTCTTGAGGTCCGCATGCCCCTGGCAGAACTTCTCATCCAGGAGTGCCAAAAACGCTTGGAGGGTATCCCGGGTGCCCACCACTGCAGGTACTGGAGTGGCAGATGTAGAGGGGACTCGTTCCGAAATTGCAACGGAAGAAACAGAAGGTGCGCGGGCGATCTCGCTCTCTGAGTCAGGAGTATCCACTAGGTCTTCCTCTTCTTGACCCTCACGCATCAGGGTCCTTTCGGTATTATCTGACACATCCAACATCTTCTCCACTTCGTCTATATGACAGTCTTGGAGAGCGTCCGAAACGTCAGGTTCAACAGTCAGTTGGATGCAGGGGATCTCATCCTTGGGAATGACGGCATCCGCAGATGCCTTGGGAAAGAGCAAGGCTCTCATCTGTTCGCTTGGGAGATAAGGCCCCGTGGCGTTCTTTTGGAAACCACGCACCCACTTGCGCAGTTTCTCTCGGGCGATGTCCCTGGCCTCTGCTGACGGAGGGTTATCAAACGCTTCATCGAGCAGGTTCTTACACACAGGGCAGACCTGCGGGTCACAATAGCGAAGATTCCCCTTCGAGATTGAACAGCCGGCGTGGGTTCGGCACTATTGGTGGCCGTAAAAGTCGGGGTGACAAACGCTACAGAAGGCGCTCTCACACCGTAGGTACTCCTCCTGTAAAAGAAAGAGGCAAATGAGTCTTTGGAAGTCAATGACAGTATGACTTACAATAATCTTAGATTAGTATTAAGTTATTAAACTAATAATATAAGATTTCTTTTATGTATAAGCTTAGGATAGATAAGCTAGAAAGGAGGCAGGAAAGACACATACTTGTGCATCCCGCCCAGCCAATTGCCGTGACCCCACACCGTAACTAATTCAAGGAGCCCGTCATGAGTCCTGGAAGGAGGAAGAACATCCACATTGGATGAGCCAAGCTTAGGCTTCCTCCAAGGAATTAGATACAGTGAGAGGGGGAACTGAAATCATTCAGTATAGAAGAAAAGGGGGAGGGATGTTCTAATCCCCCCTAATCAGGATAGGTCCCGGTAAAAGACTGCGCCTGGATGCACAGAGTATGCTGCAAAATTTTTACTGCATAACTATACATAATAGTTTTCAGTCTAGGGTATATGATATACCATAGATGTACTGGCTATCATCCATAGCTGTACAATAATCACCGCCGGCAGGGGGAAGGAGTGACTGTCCACTGTATAGGTAAGTTACAAGGCTCCGGCAGAGTGACGGCATGCCGGAAGTGTGCCGGAAAATCTTCATCAAAGGGAGACCTTTCCAAGCCATGTCTATGTGGCAGAACAAAAGCGACAACTTATATGATGGCAGATCGCCGGCAAGTCGGCGGCCCCCAGCAGCCGGCAGGTGACCGGCGAAGGAATACTAACACTGACATCATTCAATGAGACAGTGAGGATATCGAAGGCCCTGACGGCTGACGCCGGCAGGGTGGAGGCGGCAGTGGACCGGCACTGAGAGAGAGAGAGAGAGAGAGATAGAATAGGAGGAGAGAGAGGGAAGGGTAGTACTCAACACCCGTACCCCTTCTTCCTCCGGAAGGAGTGTTCAAATGAAAGGGAGAGGGTGGCAACCTTTCATCCAGTTGCAACAGAGCCGGCAGTCAGCTACAGTTGCAGGTGGCGGCCCAAGGGAGGACCGAAGAACACTTAAAGATAGTGAGGTCTTCCACCGGCAGACCGACCTATCGTATGGTATCCCAAAGTTCGACTATATGCGGGAAGCGTAGCAGATCGGACTAACCAACGAAAGGACCAGGCCGAACCCACAACCCACCGGCATGCGGTGGAGATGTAGGACGGCGGACAGGGGTGTGAGGGCTCAGCCAACACAAAGTGATAGATAGGGGGAGGGGTAAGGGTCCTGAGGGGGAATGTAGAGGGGAGGCGTAGCTCCCACCGACACTCCCAGGGGTGAGGATTCTGTTCAGGGCTAGCCTATCTAGGAAGGAAGAATCCATTCTCCAGCCTAGGGTAGGTTAGCACAGAGAAGGTACAGCACTAATGTCCTGTCCTAAACTATAAGGAAGCAGAATCCCTTTGGACTGCCTAACCTAGGGTAGGGGAGCTAGTCCCCCAAACTAGGAAAGACAGGGGTAGGACAAATCGCTAGGCCACAGGGAGGAAGGGTCTTAACCCAAGTGTGGACTAGGGGGAAGGGCAGAGCCCTTCCACCTTCACCCACCAGCAGGGCCCAGAAGGAGAGTACATTCTCCTAATGGGGAGCTGGGGGCAAACGATAGGTACTCTGAGATTCCGTCCCAAACTCAAAGCGCATGTACTATGGCAAGGAGTGGGGAAGGAGAATCCTAGCCTAACCTTACCCGAATGCGATTAGAGGTAAGGAGGACTAGGATGTAGCCTATGCTACCACAGAGGGAGGAGATTACCTTAGATAAGATAACTGGGGAGGTAAGAAAGTATACAAGAGCCCTAGCGTTAGGTTAGGGGCAAGGGAGTCGACTACCAAGATCACCGAAACCCCTTGTATACTTCCTAGAAGGTGAAAAAACATATGTGCTATCACTGAATCTTATATGTATAAATGCCTATATCTTCATTTCGTAATTTAACACTAGGAACACTTATTATATCATGCAAGAAAGTAAACAAGGACACCTAGGCTATCGAGCCTAGGGGTTAGGCTAGCAATCTAGCATACTAATTCGGCTACCTGCATTCGCCGAAAATGAATACTGTCGGCATAATATAACTAATTCCTAGCAATGAAGACTAAATAACTAATGTTGCTTATTAGTTATAAGACCGGGAAGGTTGTTCTGGCTAACTAAATAAAGCATGCGAGGCAAACAACAGCGTCGGCATCAAGACGCCTCCGGTCGGGGCACAGCTCCGCCACAAAACACAGGATTTTAAGATAAAAAGACGTTACTTTACGGCTGGAGCTTATTTATACAATACAAGAATATTGTACTCAACTTTTCAGAAGAAGGCGAGGCAGAAGATTGCGACATTGAAAAAATACTTAGCGAAAATTGGGAAAAACACCTAGTCAGAGACGCTACGTAAGAAGGAATGAGGAAATGGCACGTATCGGTGACGTCAATCAAGATGGCTGCCAGCTATGGCGGCCGGATGTTGACATCGCTGAGTACCGTAACAGTAAAGAAGGAGAGGTTAGTAACGGCTCCTCCCATACTTGCCACACTCCCCCTCGAAGTGTAAACGCTATGTGGGGTGCAGATAACTATGTGGCGTGTCAAGGATACGTCCCTTGTTATTATACGATATCCTAAAGGGAAACCTTATGGGTACTTGCGCCAGAAGTTAGAATTCTGTGGAACCTTTAGTTTAATTCTCTGGGAATATCTACTGTAGTCATATATACCCTTAGGAAGCTACTGAAGGAACCTTCCATCAGGACGTCATGGCTTGAGCCCAGATATATATATATATATATATATATATATATATATATATATATATATATATATATATATGTATGTACATATACATATATATATTTATATATATGTATATATATACACACATAAATATATATATATATATATATATATATATATATATATATATATATATATATATATATATATATATATATATATATATATATATATATATATTTGGGCTCAAGCCATGTCATCCTGATGGAAGGTTCCTTCAGTAGCTTCCTAGGGTATATTTAACTACAGTGGATATTCCCAGAGAATTAAACTAAAGGTTATCACAGAATTCTAACTTCTGGTGCGAGTACCCTAAAGGTTTCCCTCTAGGATATCGTATATCAACAGGGGACGCATGTATTAACACGCCACATAGCTATCTGCACCCCATATAGAGTTAACACTTCGATATGGAAAGGTGGCTGAGTAACTGAGGAGCCGTTCCAAAGTTACTCTCATCCGTGGCTACTTTTGGTACTCGAAACGTAAACAAACGGGCGCCATTGCTAAATGACGTCACGTCCGTCTTCATCCTTTCGCCTGTAGCTCCTACGCTTAGTCAGATTTTTCCCAAGTGTCTTACTTATCTGCTTACATCGCCGTTATGTCTCAATCTTCAGCCTCGCCCTCTTCTGGAAAGTTGAGTACCAGATCCTAGTATTGTTTAAATAAGCTCTGGCCGTAAAGTAACTTCTACTTTTTGTAATATTTGGTGTTTTGTGGCGGAGCTGTGCCAAAACCGGACGCGCCATTTATGGCGCCGCTGTTCATGTTGCATACTTTATTTAGTTAGCCAGAACAGCCTTATCTGGTCCCTTAACTAATTAATATTATTAGTTATTTAGTCTTCATAGCTAGGAAGTAATTATATCGTGTGTTAGCGCTCGTTAGGCAACGGTCATTGGCCGACCCCATAATAAATCGCTAGCTTAGCCCCTTGGCTGGACAGCCTAGTGCTCATATTACTGCATGATACAATAGTGTTCCTAAGTTAAGTTATGAAGATTTAGGCATTTTTAAACATACTAGTTACTATGATGTAAGTGTTTTTGCCTTCGGGGACCATACAAGGGACAGTGTTGGTTCGTGTACCACACTCTCCTAACCTATGTAGGAACCCTTGTATGCTTCCTATTCCCCTTACCTATGGGTAATTCCCTCTGGGTAGCCTTGCTTCTCCATAATTCTATATTGGGAAGAATCTTGACTTCACCCAGAGTATTATCGCCTTCTCAGCCTACCCTAAGGGAATGAACCCCCCTTAGGGTCGTGCTTGAGACCTTAGGAAGGGCTCTGCCCTTCTCCAGTTTGCACTTGGTTGGGTTACTCCTTCCTCCCTGCAACTAGCGATGTGTCTTTCCAGGCCTCCCTAGCCTAGAAGAATGGTTCTCCTAATCTAGGTTAGGTTCTGGGGGGCGAGATTCTGTTTTATTATAGTTCAGGACAGTACATCAGTGCTGCACCTGATCTGCGCTACCTATCCTAGGGTAGGGAGCGTTCTCCCTTGCCTTGGTGGCCTCTCTCATACAGAGTCTCCCCATCTTAGAAAGACCCCTACTCCCCTACCCCACTCTATCCCTTTGTGTAGGCCTGCCTACACACCCCTGTCCGCTGTCCTACAACTCCTCCCTTGGGTGGAGTGGTAGGGCTAGCCTTGTTCTTCTGCTGAGCTGGCCGCTCTGGTACACTTCCCCTTCATAGTGTTCTATGGGGGTAGTTGCCGGCGGCGGTCCTGCCGGCGGAAGATTCCCCCTCTTTGAGTGCTCTCTGTCCCTTCCTTGGGTTACCTTCGGCTCCCAACCGCCTGCCGGCCCACTGCTACCGGATGATAGGTGTATCTACTCCTATCATGAGTGCACTCCCTCCGGAGGGAAGCCGGCGGGGTATAGGACATTACCCCTCCCTTCCCTCCTTACCTCAGGTGACCTCTATTCATAAGACCCCCCCGCCTAAGGCGTCAGCCTGCCGCCTCCCGCCGAAATACCGCCAACGTCCTCCCTCATACATTTCCCCAGGATTACCTGGCGACAGCCGGCCGACTGCCGGAGGCTGCTGCCCCTTTCCTGTCGGCATCCCAGGTGTCCGCCCTACATATTATATCTTATGAGTTGAACTAAGGTTCACCATGCCGTCAGCCGCCGGCTGCCGGAGCCTGCCGCCCTGCCGGTGACCCGCCACTATACCGGCGATTGCCTCTGTGGTGTTTTCCATCTTGGTTGTCCAGTGTGTCCTCCTTGATGTCTTTTCACCTTGCAGGACCGGTCCCCGGCGTTCCGTCGGCCTGCCGACGCCGCCTAATGAGGCGCCAATGGACATGCACCCCTTCTTCGGCTGCCGGCACCACGCCGGCAGTCAATCTGATGCAGCAAGATAGCCTGCCACCTCCATATAGGTATCATTATACCATCTGATATAGTGGCTATGCTGTATGGTTGCACAGTACAACATTTCCAGCATACTCTGTGCATCTCAGTGCAGTCTCTTGCCGGAACCTACATATTATTAAGGGGTTTATCCTATTTTCCCCTCTCCCCACTAGGCTCTGAGCGATCTCAGATCCTTTTATACTCTGCGGACAATTCCTATCATAAGGAAGCCTAGCTTGGCTCATCCATACGGATTCTCCCTCCTTTAGAGCCCTCTGGTCCTAAGGAATTGTCTACAGAAAAAGTTATGGTAACCGGCTGGACGGGATTCACAAGTATGTGTCTAACTACTTTCTTTCCCCTCATCTATTCTGAGCATATAAATTATATGCTAATATTATAGGTTAAGTTATTCTTAAGCCTAGAGTAAGTGAGTCATATTATGCCTTCCATGTACTCATGATCTTCTTTTACAGGAAGAGTATATGAAGTGTGAGAGCTCCTTCTGCGGAGTTAAACGCCCGGACTTCTACGGGCACAAGGCGTGCCGGACCCACGCCCCTTGCACCGCCAAGAAAGGCGACCTGAAATACTGGGATCTGCAGAACTGTCCGATCTGCAAAGGTCTCCTGGAAAAGGCGTTCAAGACTCCTCTTACCACCGAGGAACGGGACAACGCTAGAGAGGAACTGCGCAGATGGGTGCGTGGTTTCCAGAAGAACGCTTCTGGACCTTATCTTCCAAATGAAGACATGAGGGCCCTGTTTTTCCCAAAAGCTTCTAAGGATGCTGTGATCCCTCAAGATCAAATCCCAACCATCCAGTTGGTGATTACACCCGACATTGTAATGGAACAGTTCCTGCGCATGTGCCACCTTGACTCCGAAGTGGTGGAACGTATGTCGGAGATCTCCGAAGGAACGGAGAAAACCCTCATGGGCGAGGAACTCGACTATGAGGAGGACTGTGTGGAGTACCACGACTCAGAGAACGAGGAAGATCCAACTCCCACGGTAACCCCAGCGGTACCCGAGGAACCCATTCCATCGACTTCTGCCGCCCCGGATCCACTCCCAGCGGCCACTCAAGAGGTCTTCAAGATGCTAGAAGCCCTCATGGAAAAGAAACTGAGAAAGTCTCAGGAGCAGTTCCGGACTACTCTCATCGGCTTCAAGGAACCGAAAAGGATTTCGGTTAAGGACCTCCCTTCATGCTCGGAATCTAACCCTTGGAGATACGCTGAGCACATGCCAATTACGACAGGCAAAATTTTCATTAGTGAAAAGATCGGTTCTGTTCTCCTGGAAGAAGTGGAGTTCTTCCCGAACTTCAAAGCTTATCCGGACTGTTACGTCCGACTCTGGTCCAAACCAGCCTCAAAAGAAGAGACCGAACCTAAAGAAGTGATCGTGTTCAATCTCGCAAAGGCCCAAGCTATGCTGGCTCATGCAGTGAAGAGTCGGGGTTTCACCAACTCCAAAATGCCAGCACTGAGCAAAAAGTATCCAACCTTTGTTGCTCCAGCTACTGCTACCTTCCCCTTCGTTGAAAAGGCCTTCCAAGCGGTCATGAAGGCTGTGGAGGAAGGGAAACCTTGCCCTGCACTGGAGGAGTGCAAACCCTTCTCTCTCACTCTTCCCCCCGATGGCAGGTACTGGAAACACATCCAGCTTACCTTTACGGTTGGGAAACTCGAACCTGATGTAGCCGGTCGTCAGTTCAACGAGGACCTCCCACGACTGAACGACCATCTCCTTCGTCGGGAACAAGATACTAAGGAGAGACTCGCTGCTTCGCTGTCACATCAGGTACAGCTAGAAGTCATGGCCGGGGACACCAGGGTCCCAGACTTTTACATGGTCCTTGCAAAGTCACACCTTGCTACTGTGACCAAGGATCCCTACAGCTTTGCTAGGGCTCGCAGAGCCTATAGAGAATTCGTGTTCACCAATGCAACGGTGAAACCCGAACCCCGGAGACTGATTTCCTCCAACATCTGGGGCAAACATCTCTTCCCTTCTACCTTGGTGAAAGAGATAGTGGACAAAGCCGCCACGGAGAATCGGAACCTTCTCCACAAGTGGAGCATGTCTCGAAAGAGGATGTCCTCTCAGGACGAAGGCCCTCAACCTAAGAGGAAATCCTCAAAGCCTAAGCCCCAGCAACGTCAACCAAGACGTCAGTCACCGGTCTTCACCCCTGCCTATGAGCAGCGTTCCACTACCTTTCGTCCCAGAGGTAGAGGCTCCGGCAGAGACTCCGGCAGAGATTCTTCTCGCCGTCCCTCCAGAGGCAGAGGAGGAAGGGGAGCTAGTGGCCGAGGTGGCAAACCCTCGGGAAACCAGAAGCAATGAAGTGCTTCCGGTGGGAGGAAGACTCCGCCAATTCCAGGATCGTTGGACCTTCGATCCTTGGACTCACAGCATCATCAGGAAAGGACTGGGCTGGAGCTGGATTCAACCACCCCCATCCTTCCAGCAATTCTTCCAACAGTCAACCCCCTCCTGGAAGAATATGTCCTGGAACTCTTGAACAAGAAGGTGATCAAGAGGGTAAAGTTAACCAGGTTCCAAGGGAGACTCTTTTGTGTTCCCAAGAAAGACTCAGACAAACTCAGAGTCATTCTAGACTTGTCCCCTCTCAACAAGTTCATTGCGAACAACAAATTCAAGATGCTGACTCTGCAACAAATAAGGGCCCTTCTGCCTCACAGGGCCTACACGGTCTCCATAGACCTGGCGGATGCCTACTGGCACATTCCAATGAATCACTACGCTTCCTCCTACCTAGGATTTAGACTCCAAAGGAAAAGTTACGCCTTCAGGGCCATGCCCTTCGGGCTCAACGTGGCTCCACGAATCTTCACCAAGCTGGCAGACGCAATCGTCCAACAGCTACGTCTTCAGGGCGTCCAAGTGATGGCCTACCTAGACGACTGGCTAGTCTGGTCGACATCGCCTGAAGATTGTCTGAGAGCCTGCAACAAAGTCACCCAGTTCCTAGAGCATCTGGGTTTCAAGATAAACGCCGAGAAATCTCGCCTCACTCCAGCTCGGAAGTTCCAATGGTTGGGAATCCATTGGGACCCTCAGTCACACCGCCTTTCCATTCCACCGAAGAAAAGGAAGGAAATAGCAGGGTCTGTCAGAAGGCTTCTAAAATCCAAACGGATCTCAAGACGCCAACAGGAACAAGTTCTCGGCTCTCTACAGTTCCCCTCAGTGACAAACCAGTGCTTCCCGCACAGCTAAAGGATGCCGCGGGAGTCTGGAGACAATTCGCATCCATCGCTCGAAGAGACCTCAAGAGACGGCTTCCAAACAGACTTCGCTCACTTCTAAAGCCGTGGTCGGAAGCATAGGCCCTGAAAAGGCCCATCCCTCTTCAACACCCGTCTCCATCGATCAACATCCACACGGACGATTCACTGGAGGGTTGGGGAGGTCACTCCCACCAACAGCAGGTTCAAGGAACATGGTTTCCCCTATTCAAGACGTTTTCACATCAACATCTTGGAGGCCATGGCGGTTCTTCTCACCCTGAAGAAACTCTCCCCGCCTCCCTCGATCCACATCCGTCTGACTCTGGACAACTCAGCGGTAGTCAGATGTCTCAATCGTCAGGGCTCGAGATCGCCCCAGATAAATCAGGTGCTTCTACCTATCTTCCGTTTGGCAGACAGGAAGAAATGGCACCTGTCTGTAGTTCACCTACAAGGATTCCGCAACGTGACAGCAGACGCTCTATCAAGGACAAGCCCAATAGAGTCGGAATGGTCTCTAGACACAAGATCATTCTCCTTCATCTCTCGCCAAGTCCCGGAACAATCAACTTCCTCGATATGTGGCCCCGTACGAGGACCCCAAGGCAGAAGCAGCGGATGCCATGTCCCTGGTTTGGGACAGATGGTCCAAGATCTACCTGGTCCCTCCACAAACCTTCTGCTGAAAGTCCTATCCAAACTGAGAACCTTCAAAGGGACAGCGGCCTTAGTGGCTCCCAAGTGGCCCCGGAGCAATTGGTATCCCCTGGTCCCGGAGCTGCAGCCCACGCTGATCCCCGTATTGGGCCCAGTCCTCTCTCAACAAGTACAGAAGTCGACTGTCTTCGCTTCATCACTGAAAGTCAAGGACCTTCATCTCATGATTTTCTCTCCTTAGCCGTAAAGAAAAGGTTTGGGATCTCGAAGAAAAGCTTAGACTTCCTCGAGGAGTACAAAACAGAGTCTACCAGAAGGCAGTACGAATCTTCCTGGAAAAAGTAGGTCTCCTTCGTCAAGGCGAAAAATCCTACGGAGATCACCATTGATTTTTGCATGTCCTTCTTCATTCACCTTCATGGACAATTCTTAGCGGCCAACACGATTTCCACTTGTAAATCGGCCTTGACTAGACCACTCCTATACACCTTCCAGATTGACCTGTCCAGTGACATCTTCAATAAACTGCCAAAGGCATGCGCTGGACTACGCCCAGCACCTCCACCAAAACCTATCTACTGGTCCCTGGACAAGGTGCTCCATTTTGCTTCTAGCCTGGACAACGATTTGTGCCCTCTGAAAGACCTGACTCAAAAAGTTATCTTCCTTTTTGCTCTCGCCTCGGGAGCCCGAGTCAGTGAATAGTGGCATTATCAAGAGAAGAGGGTCATATTCAATTCACCGATACGGGGGATCTTACCCTCTTCCCCGACCCAACGTTTCTCGCAAAGAATGAACTACCCACCAAGAGATGGGGCCCCTGGAGAATCTGCCCCCTGAAGGAAGATGTCTCTCTATGCCCAGTGGAGAGTCTTAAGGTCTATCTTCAAAGAACTTCAGACTTCGGTGGAGGACAACTCTTTAAAGGAGAAACCTCGGGTAGCGACCTGTCACTGAAACAACTAAGAGCAAAAATCACCTACAGTACTTCATTCGCAGAGCGGATCCTGACAGTACACCCGCAGGTCACGATCCTAGGAAAGTCGCCTCTTCTCTGAACTTTTTCAGAATATGGATTTCGAAAGCCTCAAGAGCTTTACTGGCTGGAAATCATCGCGCGTGTTCTTCAAGCACTACGCAAAACAGGTGCACGAAGTGAAACATCTCGTGGTAGCTGCAGGTAGTGTAACAAAACCTGCCGCTTAAATCTGTATAGAACAGTGAGTTATTTGGAACTCTAACTCTACGGGTGCCTGTGTTGACCCTATCGTGATACATAGTGAATTAATGGACACTTAGTGTTTCTAATAGACTGTTCTTTATCAAGGTGAAATGTCATAGAAATTTTACACGTGTGCCACATGCTCTCAAGCATGGAGTGTTTTTTGGACTATAAAAGACTGGCGTTCCCCTGGGAACTTGTGTTTCTAAGCGAAATTTCCTTTTCAGACTCAAGATCACCGTCTTTAATTTTCTATGTACATTATTCATTATTATTATAAATAAATTCTATAATCATTATTGTAATTACTTCTATATTGACTTGCAATCTTAGAAATAAAATGTCCATTTTATTTCCCATGTGCGTCTCCTTTCGCTCCTATTCCTTATTAGGAAATATACGATTGTTATAGTTTCATTTACCCCTTTCCTGTCTGATCTAAAGAATAATATAAGTATTTATATTATATACTCACCTATGCCTTGATAATATTCCTACTCGAATATTAACCTTTGATCTGTCTCCGAGACCAGCATGATCTCTCCACCAGGTGAGTAGTTCTTCAATGATCACTTCGAGATATTCCTCTTGTCCACCAGGACTTCCCTGCCAGGGGGGCAGGAAGCCAGTTCATCGTAAAATCTCTGGTAAGGACAATCACTAAAATTGTCATAGTCTCTACGGTCTCCAGACCATAGGAATATTACTCGAAGCCCTTGGCACTTGGATTAAGGGAAAAAATCCACGATACATTAATTCTCTGGTACACTTCCATCAGGACGACATGGCTTGAGCCCAAAAAACGGATTATGAGCGAAGCGAAAAATTTATTTTTGGGTGAGATAGCCATGTCGTCCTGATGGACCCTCCCGTCTATTCTACTTCAGCCTTTCAGGCCCCTCCCTGACCTACTGTATCGCAGAGATTGGTAGGAGCTGAGCTCGGATGAAGACGGACGTGACGTCATTTTGCAATGGCGCCCGTTTGTTTACGTCTCGAGTACCAAAAGTAGCCACGGATGAGAGTAACTTTGGAACGGCTCCTCAGTTACTCAGCCACCTTTCCATATCGAAGTGTTAACTCTATATGGGATGCAGATGGCTATGTGGCGTGTTAATACATGCGTCCCCTGTTGATATACGATATCCTAGAGGGAAACCTTTAGGGTACTCGCCTCAGAAGTTAGAATTCTGTGATAACCTTTAGTTTAATTCTCTGGGAATATCCACTGTAGTTAAATACAGTATACCCTAAGAAGCTACTGAAGGAACCTTCCATCAGGACGACATGGCTATCTCACCCAAAAATAGATTTTTCGCTTCGCTCAAAATCCGTTATATATATATATATATATATATATATATATATATATATATATATATATATATATATATATATATATATATATATATATATTTATATATATATATATATATATATACAGTATATATATATATATATATATATATATATATATATATATATATATATATATATATTCATATATATGTATATATATATACGCACATATAAATATAATATATATATATATATATATATATATATATATATATATATATATATATATATATATATATATATATATATATATATATATATATTTGGGCTCAAGCCATGACGTCCTGATGGAAGGTTCCTTCAGTAGCTTCCTTGGGTATATTTAACTACAGTACAGGGATATTCCCAGAGAATTAAACTAAAGGTTATCACAGAATTCTAACTTCTAGAGCGAGTACCCTAAAGGTTTCCCTCTAGGATATCGTATATCAACAGGGGACACATGTATTAACACGCCACATAGCTATCTGCACCCCATATAGAGTTAACACTTCGATATGGAAAGGTGGAGAATAACTGGGGAGCCGTTCCACAGTTACACTCGTCCGTGGCTGCTTTTGGTACTCGAAACGTAAACAAACGGGCGCCATTGCTAAATGACGTCACGTCCGTCCTCATCCTTCTGCCTGTAGCTCCTTGCTTTAGTCGGATTTTCCTTGAGTGCGTTTTTCATCTGCTTACATCGCCGTTATGTCGCTACCTTCAGCCTCGCCTTCTTCTGGAAAGTTGAGTACCAGGTCCCAGTATTGTTTAAATAAGCTCTAGCCGTAAATTAACTTCTACTTTTCGTATAATATTGAGTTTTGTGGCAGAGCTGTGCCGATCCCGGACGCGCCATTTTATGGCGTCGCTGTTCATATCGCATGCTTTATTCAGTTAGCCAGAACAGCCTTCTCCAGTCATTTAACTAATTAATATTATTAGTTATTTAGTCTTCATAGCTAGGAATTACTTATATCGTGTTTTAGCGCTCATCAGACTTGGTCGCCGTTCGACCCCATACTAGATCGCTAGCTTAGCCCCTAGGCTAGATAGCCTAGTGCTTGTTTTCATGCATGATATATTCCAGTGTTCCTAGGTTAAGTTATGAAGATTGTGTTATTATTAAACATACTATTAACTGTGATGTAAGTGTTTTCGCCTTCGGGGACCATATAGGGGACCGGGTTGATTGCGTATCTTTCCACCCTAACCTAATGTAGGAACCCCTATATGCTCCCTGCGGGCGTTCCCTCTGTGTGGCCTTGCTTCCCCTTCTATATAGGGGAATCTTGTCTACAAACAGAGTATTTATCACTTCTCTGTCTACCCTAAGGGAATGACCCTCCCTTAGGGTCGTGACCGAGAAATAAGGAACGGCTCTGCCCTTCCTCAGTTGCACCTGGTTGGGTTACTCCTTCCTCCCTGCAACTTGCGATGTGTCTTTCAAGCTTGCCTAGCCTAGGAGTTAGCCCTCCTTCTCTAGGTTAAGCTCTGGGGGTTGACTCTCCCCTATTATAGTTTGGGACGGTACTCCTGTACCATTCTCATTCTGGTCTATCTAACCTCGGTTAGGGAGCGTTCTCCCTTTCCTTGGTGGCCGTTCTCATACAGAGACTCCCCTATAGAAAGACCCTTCATCTTCCCCCTCCCCACCTATGCCTTTGGTGTAGGCTTGCCTACACACATCTGTCCCTAGTCCTACAAGTCCTCCCTTGGGTGGTGTGGTAGGGCTAACTTGTTCTCCTGCTAAGCTGGCTGCTCTGGTACACATACCCTTCATAGCGTTCTATGGGGGTGGTTGCCGGCAGCGGTCCGGCCGGCGGGGGTTTCCCCCCTCTTGAGTGCCCTCTAACCCTCCCTTGGGTTACCCCAGGCACCCGGCCGACTGCCGGCTCCCTGCCGCCGGATGCTAGGAGTATCCACTCCTATCATGAGTGCACTCTCTCCGGAGGGATGCCGGAGGGGTATGAGATCTTACCCCTTCCATCCCTCCTTACCTTTCTCTCCTGCTATCCCAGTGCCGGTCCCTTGCCGCCTCTACTGCCGGCGGTAACCGCCATTACCTCAGGTGACATTCTTTCATAAGATGCCCTCCCCCTCTAAGACATCAACCTTCCGTGTGCCTGAGGCTGCCGCCTTCCGTCGACATACAGCCGACGTCCCACCCCTCATTTTACCTAGTAACAGCTGACCGACCTTCGAAGCCGGCCACCGGCGTGCCGGCATTGATTGCCGGCGGTCTAGGTATACAACCATATACATATCTATCTTATGAATTGATCCAAACTCACCAGGCAGTCAGCCTTCGGCTGCCGGAGCCGCCAGCTACTGCCGGCGGTCGCCACGATGGTATTATACTTTAGATGCTCAGTGTGTCTGTCTTGATGCCTTCCACCCTACAGGACCGGCCTCCGGCATGCCGTCGGTCTTCCGGCACCTTCCTGAGACGTTAAGGGACATGCACCCCTTCTCATACCTGCCGACAGTCACATACTGCAGCCAGATGGCTTAGCCACTTCTATACATAGGTATTGTCTTACCATATAAGTCTGTGGCTGTGCTGTTTGATTGCATATTACAATATCCCAGCATACTCTGTGTCTTAGTGCAGCCGATTGCCGGAACCTATATCTAATAAGGGGTTCTCCTATTCCCCTTCTACTCCAGGGATCTGAGTGGTCTCAGACCCTGCTACACCCTGCGGGCAATTTCTGTTAGAGGCTTAGCTTCTACCCACCTCGGCTTATCCATATGGATTCCCGTTTTGTGACCTTCGGCCACAAAAGAAATTGCCTACTGATAAGGTTACGGTAACCGACTGAGCGGGATTCACAAGTATGTGTCTATCTACTTCCTTTCCCGCTCATTATTCTCAGGCATTATAATACCTTGTGAATTACTTTAATGTTTAAAATTTTAGATTAAGTTATCTTAATTTTAGAGTAATGTAAGTCATTCTTATGCCTTCCATGTACTCATGATCTCTTTCTTTTACAGGAGGAGTATATGAAGTGTGAAAGCAACTTCTGTGGAGTGAAGCGCCCGGACTTCTACGGGCACAAGGCGTGCCGGACCCACGCCCCCTGCGCCGCCAAGAAAGGCGACCTGAATACTGTACTGGGACCCGCAGAACTGTACAGTCCGCAAGAGTCGTTTGGCCGAGGCGTTCGACGATCCTCCTTCTGCGGAGGCAAGGGACAACGCTCGAGAGAAGCTACGCAAATGGGTGCGTGGCTTCCAGAAGAACGCCACCGGACCGTATCTCGCCAGCGAAGATTTGAGGGCCTTGCTTTTCCCAAAGGCATCCAAAGACTCTGTGGTCCCCCGTGATCAAATCCCCACCGTCCAGATCGTGGTGGAACCTGATATTGTCAAGGCCCAGTCCATGCATGAGTGCCATTTGGATTCCGATAACGTGGAACGTATGTCGGAAGTGTCTGAAGAGACGGAGAAGAACCTCATGGGCGAGGAACTCGACTATGAGGAAGATCAGGTGGAAAACCCTGATTCGGAGACCGAGGTCGCTCCCGCTCCTACTCCCGCAGCGACTCCTGCACCGTCCGAGGAACCTGTTCCTTCAACTTCCGCCACCCCGGACCCTCTTCCATCGGCCACTCAGGAGGTCTTCAAGATGCTTAAAGCCCTCATGGAAAGAAAACTACGAGAAACCCAGGAGCAATTCCGGACTACTCTGGTTAATCTCAAACAACCGAAACGGATTTCGGTTAAGGACCTCCCCACTTGCTCGGAAGCCAACCCATGGAGATATGCCGAGCATATGCCAATCACGACTGGAAAGATCTACATCAGTGAAAGGGTTGGCTCTATCTTGTTGGAAGAAGTGGAATTCTTCCCGAACTTCGAGGCTTATCCGGAGTGTTACGTCCGGCTCAGGTCCGAACCAGCCTCAAAGGAGGAGACCGAACCGAAGGAGGTTATCGTGTTCGATCTCGCGAAGGCCCAGGCTATGCTACCCCAGGCGGTGAAGAGTAGGGGTTTCACAAACTCCAAGATGCCGGCGCTTAGTAAGAAGCATCCAACCTTCGTTGCGCCAAATGCTGCGACTTTCCCCTTCATCGATAAGGCCTTCACAGCGGTCTTAAAGGCAGTGGAGGAAGGGAAACCTTGCCCTGCACTGGAGGACTGCAGACCCTTCTCCCTTACCGTTCCTCCCGATGATAGGCACTGGAAAGACGTCCAGTCAACCTTCACGGTGGGGAAGTTAGAGCCTGACGTAGCCGGTCGTCAATTCAATGAGGACCTCCCAAGGCTGAATGATCACCTTCATCGTAGGGAACAGGATACGAAGGAGAGGCTTGCCGCATCGCTGTCCCTCCAGGTACAGCTGGAACTTATGGCCGGGGATACTAGAGTCCCGGACTTTTATATGGTCCTAGCCAAATCGCACTTGGCAACGGTGACGAAGGACCTATATAGCTTCACTAGGGCTCGCAGAGCCTGTCGTGAATTCGTGTTTGCCAACGCGACGGTGAAACGCGAACCCCGGAGAATGATTTCCTCCAATATCTGGGGTAAGTATCTCTTTCCCTCCTCCCTGGTGAAAGAGATTGCAGACAAGGCCGCCACGGAGAATAGGAACCTTCTCCACAAGTGGGGCATGTCAAGAAAAAGGAAATCCTCTCAGGACGATGGCCCTCAACCTAAGAGGAAACCTCAAAAGCCGAAACCCCAGCAACGTCAACAGAGACGGCAGTTTCCGGGTACCGCTACTCCCCAAGTGGCCACACAGCCACAGCAGACCTTTCAGTTGGTCCCCCAACCAGTGGTGTCGCAGTCACCGGTCTTTACCCCTGCGTATGAGCAACACGCTACTACCTTTCGTCCCAGAGGCCGCGGGAGTCTGGAGACATTTCGCATCCATCGCTCGAAGAGACCTCAAGAGACGGCTTCCAAACAGACTTCGCTCACTATTAAAGCCGTGGTCGGAAGCAAAGGCCCTGAAAAGGTCCATTCCTCTTCAACACCCGCCTCCATCGATCAACATCCACACGGACGCTTCACTGGAGGGTTGGGGAGGTCACTCCCACCAACAGCAGGTTCAAGGAACATGGTCTCCCCTATTCAAGACGTTTCACATCAACATCTTGGAGGCCATGGCGGTCCTTCTCACCCTGAAGAAACTCTCCCCGCCTCCCTCGATCCACATCCGTCTGACTCTGGACAACTCAGTGGTAGTCAGATGTCTCAATCGTCAGGGCTCGAGATCGCCCCAGATAAATCAGGTACTTCTTCCGATCTTTCGTTTGGCAGAAAAGAAGAAATGGCACCTGTCTGCAGTTCACCTACAAGGATTCCGCAACGTGACGGCGGACGCTCTATCACGGACAAGCCCAATGGAGTCGGAATGGTCTCTAGACGCAAGGTCATTCTCCTTCATCTCTCACCAAGTCCCGGAACTTCAGATCAATCTCTTCGCAACGAGCGACAACAATCAACTTCCTCGATATGTGGCCCCGTACGAGGACCCCAAGGCAGAAGCAGTGGATGCCATGTCACTGGATTGGAACAGACGGTCCAGGATATACCTGTTCCCTCCCCCCAACCTTCTGCTGAAAGTCCTCTCCAAACTGAGAACCTTCAAAGGGACAGCGGCCCTAGTGGCTCCCAAGTGGCCCCGGAGCAATTGGTACCCTCTGGTCCTGGAACTGCTGCCCACGCTGATCCCCCTACCGGGCCCAGTTCTCTCTCAACAAGTACAAAAGTCGACTGTCTTCGCTTCATCACTGAAAGTCAGGGACCTTCATCTCATGATTTTCTCTCCTTAGCCGCAAAGAAAAGGTTTGGAATCTCGAAGAAAAGTCTAGACTTCCTCGAGGAATACAAGACTGAATCCACACGATGGCAATACGAATTTTCCTGGAGAAAGTGGGTCTCGTTCGTCAAGGCAAAAAATCCTACGGAAATCACCATTGATTTTTGCATGTCCTTCTTCATTCACCTTCATGGACAAGGCTTAGCAGCCAACACGATTTCCACCTGCAAATCGGCTTTGACTAGACCACTACTGTACGCCTTCCAGATTGATCTGTCCAGCGATATCTTCAATAAATTACCAAAGGCATGCGCTAGACTACGCCCAGCACCCCCGCCAAAACCTATCTCCTGGCCCCTGGACAAGGTGCTCCATTTTGCCTCTAACCTGGACAACGATTCGTGCCCTCTAAAAGACTTGACTCAAAAAGTAATCTTCCTTTTTGCTCTCGCCTCGGGAGCCCGAGTCAGTGAAAATGTTATTTTCCTTAGTAAAATAAATTTTTGAATATACTTACCCGTTGATCATGTAGCTGCAGCTCTGCTGCCCGACAGAAAAAACCTACGGGCGGAATACGCCAGCGATCGCTATACAGGTGGGGGTGTACATCAACAGCGCCATCTGTCTAGTAGGTACTCAAGTACTTCTTGTCAACAAAGAACCAATTTTCTCCTCGGTCCACTGGGTCTCTATGGGGAGGAAGGGCGGGTCCTTTAATTCATGATCAACGGGTAAGTATATTCAAAAATTTATTTTACTAAGGAAAATAACATTTTTCAATATTAATCTTACCCGTTGATCATGTAGCTGATTCACACCCAGGGGGTGGGTGGAGACCAGCATACATGTTAACATTAGAAGCTAAGTATTCCGTATTTCATTTTAGCAGTTATTCAAAATAACAAACATAAAATTAATAAGTACCTGGTAAGGAAGTCGACTTGAACAATTACTCTGCCTTTTTAAGTACGTCTTCCTTACTGAGCCTCGCGATCCTCTTAGGATGCTGAGCGACTCCTAGGTGCTGAAGTATGAAGGGCTGCAACCCATACTAAAGGACCTCATCATAACCTCTAATCTAGGCGCTTCTCAAGAAAAGAATTTGACCACCCGCCAAATCAACCAGGATGCGAAAGGCTTCTTAGCCTTCCGTACAACCCAAAAACAACAATAAAAACATTTCAAGAGAAAGATTAAAAAAGGTTATGGGATTATGGGAATGTAGTGGTTGAGCCCTCACCTACTACTGCACTCGCTGCTACGAATGGTCTCAGGGTGTAGCAGTTCTCGTAAAGAGACTGGACATCTTTAAGGTAAAATGATGCGAACACTGACTTGCTTCTCCAATAGGTTGCATCCATTACACTCTGCAGAGATCTGTTTTGTTTGAAGGCCACTGAAGTTGCGACAGCTCTAACTTCATGTGTCCTTACCTTCAGCAAAGCATGGTCTTCCTCATTCAGATGAGAATGAGCTTCTCTAATCAAAAGTCTGATGTAATAAGAAACTGCGTTCTTCGACATCGGTAAAGCAGGTTTCTTAATAGAGCACCATAAAGCTTCTGATTGTCCTCGTAATGGCTTCGTACGTCTTAAATAGTACTTAAGAGCTCTTACTGGGCATAGTACTCTCTCTTGTTCGTTTCCAACCAAACTGGACAGACTTGGAATCTCGAACGATTTGGGCCAAGGACGAGAAGGGAGTTCGCTTTTAGCTAAAAAACCAAGCTGTAAGGAACATGTAGCCGTTTCAGATGTAAATCCTATGTTCCTGCTGAAGGCGTGTATCTCACTGACTCTTTTAGCTGTTGCTAAGCAGACGAGGAAAAGAGTCTTCAAAGTGAGATCTTTAAAAGAGGCTGATTGAAGCGGTTCGAACCTTGCTGACATCAGGAACCTTAAAACCACGTCTAAGTTCCAACCTGGTGTGGCCAACCGACGTTCCTTCGAGGTCTCAAAAGACTTAAGGAGGTCCTGTAGATCTTTGTTGTTGGAAAGATCTAAGCCTCTGTAGCGGAAGACTGCTGCCAACATGCTTCTGTAACCTTTGATCGTAGGAGCTGAAAGGGATCTTACCTTCCTTAGGTGTAAAAGAAAGTCAGCTATCTGAGTTACAGAGGTACTGGTTGAGGATACTGAATTCGCCTTGCACCAGCCTCGGAAGACTTCCCATTTTGACTGGTAGACCTTGAGAGTGGATGTCCTCCTTGCTCTGGCAATCGCTCTGGCTGCCTCCTTCGAAAAGCCTCTAGCTCTTGAGAGTCTTTCGATAGTCTGAAGGCAGTCAGACGAAGAGCGTGGAGGCTTGGGTGTACCTTCTTTACATGCGGCTGACGCAGAAGGTCCACTCTTAGAGGGAGAGTCCTGGGAACGTCTACTAGCCATTGCAGTACCTCGGTGAACCATTCTCTCGCGGGCCAGAGGGGAGCAACCAACGTCAACCTTGTCCCTTCGTGAGAGGCGAACTTCTGCAGTACCTTGTTGACAATCTTGAACGGGGGGAACGCATAAACGTCTAGATGGGACCAATCCAGAAGAAAGGCATCTATGTGAACTGCTGCTGGGTCCGGAATCGGTGAGCAATAAAGTGGGAGCCTCTTGGTCATCGAGGTAGCGAACAGATCTATGGTGGGCTGACCCCACAAGGCCCATAGTCTGTTGCAAACATTCTTGTGAAGGGTCCATTCTGTTGAGATGATCTGACCCTTCCGACTGAGGCGGTCTGCCATGACATTCATGTCGCCTTGAATGAACCTCGTTACTAGAGATATTTTTCGATCTCTTGACCAGGTGAGGAGGTCCCTTGCGATCTCGAACAACGTCATCGAATGAGTCCCTCCTTGCTTGGAGATGTACGCCAAGGCTGTGGTGTTGTCGGAGTTCACTTCCACCACCTTGCCTAGAAGGAGGGACTTGAAGCTTCTCAAGGCCAGATGAACTGCCAGTAGCTCCTTGCAGTTGATGTGCAGTGCTCTTTGATCCGAATTCCACGTGCCCGAGCATTCCCGACCGTCCAGTGTCGCACCCCAGCCCGTGTCCGATGCGTCCGAGAAGAGAAGGTGGTCGGGGGTCTGAACAGCCAGTGGTAGACCTTCCCTGAGCAGAATGTTGTTCTTCCACCAAGTCAGTGCAGACTTCATCTTCTCGGAGATAGGAACTGAGACCGCTTCTAGCGTCATGTCCTTTCTCCAGTGAGCAGCTAGGTGATACTGAAGGGGTCGGAGGTGGAGTCTCCCTAACGCGATGAACTGGTCCAGCGATGAAAGCGTCCCTATCAGACTCATCCACTGTCTGACTGAACATCGGTTCCTCTTCAGCATGCTCCGGATGCATTCTTGGGCTTGACTGATTCTGGGGGCCGACGGAAAAGCCCGAAAAGCTTGACTCTGAATCTCCATACCTAGATATACTATAGTTTGGGATGGGACGAGTTGGGACTTTTCCATATTGACCAGGAGACCCAATTCCTTGGTCAGATCCAGAGTCCATTTGAGATTCTCCAGACAGCGACGACTTGACGCAGCTCTTAAAAGCCAGTCGTCCAAATAGAGGGAGGCTCTGATGTCTGCTAAATGCAGGAATTTGGCAATATTCCTCATCAGTTTGGTAAACACTAGAGGTGCCGTGCTTAGGCCAAAGCACAGGGCTTGGAACTGGTATACCACCTTCCCAAAAACGAACCTTAGAAAAGGTTGGGAATCTGGGTGGATGGGGACGTGAAAGTACGCGTCCTTTAGGTCTAACGAGACCATCCAGTCTTCCTTCCTGACCGATGCTAGAACCGACTTCGTCGTCTCCATGGTGAACGTCTGCTTGGTGACAAAGACATTCAGAGCACTGACGTCTAGCACCGGTCTCCACCCTCCTGTCTTCTTCGCCACTAAGAAGAGACGGTTGTAGAAGCCCGGGGATTGATGGTCCCGGACTATGACTACCGCTCCCTTTTGTAGCAAGAGAGACACCTCTTGCTGTAAAGCTAGCCTCTTGTCCTCCTCTCTGTACCTGGGAGAGAGAGAGATGGGAGTTGTTGCTAGAGGGGGCTTGCGCAAGAATGGAATCCTGTACCCCTCTCTGAGTAACTTCACAGACTGTGCGTCTGCACCCCTGTTCTCCCAGGCCTGCCAGTAGTTCTTGAGCCTGGCTCCCACTGCTGTCTGAAGAAGGTGGCAGTCAGACTCTGCCTTTTGAGGACTTGGAACCCTTCTTCTTGTTGCCACGTTGACTAACGGCACGAGTACCTCCTCTGCTGGAGGTTCTGCCACGAAAGGGCGGAATGAACCTAGACGCTGGTGTGTCCATCCTAGGTCTAGGCACGGAAGGTAAAGCTGTGACTTTACGTGCGGATGACGCCACCAGGTCATGAGTGTCTTTCTGGATCAACGAGGCAGCAATCCCCTTGATCAGCTCTTCAGGAAAGAGACACTTCGATAGCGGAGCAAACATCAGTTCTGACTTCTGACATGGGGTGACTCCCGCCGACAAGAAGGAGCAAAGGTGATCCCGCTTCTTGATAACTCCAGACACGAAAGAAGCCGCAAGCTCGCCAGACCCATCCCGTATGGCTTTGTCCATGCAGGACATGATGAGCATAGCAGAGTCCTTATCCGAAGGGGAGGTCTTCCTGCTCAAGGCTCCCAAACACCAGTCCAGGAAGTTAAAGATCTCGAACGCACGGAAAACTCCCTTCAAAAGATGGTCCATGTCCGAAAAGGTCCAGAAAATCTTGGAGCGTCTCATAGCCAGTCTGCGGGGAGAGTCTACCAGACTTGAGAAGTCGCCCTGGGCAGAGGCAGGAACTCCCAAGCCGAGAACTTCTCCCGTGGCATACCAGACGCTAGATTTGGAAGCAAGCTTGGTCGGGGGAAACATGAAGGATGTCTTCCCAAGTTGCTTCTTGGCCTGCAACCACTCTCCCAGTACCCTTAAAGCTCTCTTGGATGAGCGAGCGAGTACGAGCTTCGTAAAGGCAGGAGCTGCTGACTGCATGCCTAAAGCGAACTCAGAGGGAGGTGAGCGTGGAGCTGCAGACACAAACTGGTCCGGATACAACTCCTTAAACAGGGCAAGGACTTTCCTAAAGTCTAAGGAGGGAGGCGTAGTCTTGGGTTCATCTATGTCGGAGTGTTGGTCGTCCAAATGCGCAGCTTCGTCGTCATCAGAGATTCCTTCATCCAAATGCTGAGGAGGAAGCGGCAAAGAAGGAGATAAAGGCTGAACGGCTGAATCCGGCAGCACGGGTGCATGCGTAGCTGCACTGGATCCAACATCATGCCGCTGTTGGTCAGTCTGAGAGCTGGCAACAACCAAAGCGGAGTGGTGGTGCGTGGTGGGTACCACCGTGGGTTGTGGTGGAGCTCTCACAGCCGGAGTGTGGGAGCAGGCAGCCGCAGTGTCAGCTGGGCGCACAACCGTGGCAGGTTGTAGGCTAATGGGTGCAGCGTCAGCCTTCTCAGCACGATACTCCTGCATGAAGGAAGCTAGCTGAGTCTGCATAGACTGCAGCAAAGACCATTTAGGGTCTACAGCGGCTGGTGCGGCAGCAGACGGAGTGATTGCCTGCTGCGGAACCACTCTACCGCTTTTGGGAGGTGTGCAGTCTTCGGAGGACTGCGGCGAGTCCGAACTGACCCAGTGGCTACACCTGGGCCGTTGGACTCGCTCGGAAGGGACCTTGCGCTTGAGAGGTCGTGAGACCTTGGTCCAGCGTTTCTGTCGAGAAACCTCTTCCGCAGACGAGGAATGAATGGGCTCACTCGTCTGTTTGTGGGTGGGACGATCTCGGCAAGATACGTCCTCAACCACGGAGGGTACGTCTGTACGCTGATCAAGGCCTGTCGAACCCTTTGGTCGTACGACATTGCTTCTCCCCTGGGCTTGGGAGCTTGCAAGAGGTCCCGGACTGGGAGGACGACAGGCACGAACAGACGCACCCTCATGCGTAACACTGACACTTTTCACTGCACTGACACTCACTACACTTCCCACTGCACTTTTCTCCTTCAACTCCCTGACGTCAGCCAAGAGTTGATTGCGGTCATTCGCTAATGACTCAACTCTGTCACCAAGAGCCTGAATGGCACGCATCATATCCGCCATCGAAGGTTGATGAGAGCTAGTAGGAGGGTCGGGTGTAACCACTACAGGGGAAGGAATAGGTTGTGGGGCATGGGGAGAGGAAAAATCAATAGAGCGAGACGAACTCCTCCTGATCCTATCCTTCTCTAGCCTACGTGCATACTTAAGGAATTCTTGAAAATCGAATTCCGAAAGCCCAGCGCATTCCTCACATCGATCTTCCAATTGACAGGCTTTACCCCTACAACTGGAACAAACGGTGTGCGGATCGATAGAGGCCTTCGGAAGACGCCTAGAACAGTCCCTAGCGCTACACTGCCTGTACTTGGGGACTTGAGTAAGGTCAGACATCTTGAATTAGTCAAAGGGGGGAAATCCAAAATCTATCCAAGTCGTCAACAAATAATCCAAAATCTAATCAATGAAAGTGAGAAAGTATTGAGGATAACTTCTGCACAGCGAAAGCTAATAACTAGAGAGAATACTTCACCAAATAACGTGAAAATCAACTCCAGAAAACAACAGCGTATCAAGTAGGTCTTGCCGGTGGCACGACAGAGAGAAAATTGGTTCTTTGTTGACAAGAAGTACTTGAGTACCTACTAGACAGATGGCGCTGTTGATGTACACCCCCACCTGTATAGCGATCGCTGGCGTATTCCGCCCGTAGGTTTTTTCTGTCGGGCAGCAGAGCTGCAGCTACATGATCAACGGGTAAGATTAATATTGAAAATAGTGGCATTATCAAGAGAAGAGGGTCATATCCTGTTCGCAGATACAGGAGAGCTTACCCTCTTCCCTGATCGGACGTTTCTCGCAAAGAATGAACTACCCACCAAGAGATGGGGCCCCTGGAGAATCTGCCCCCTGAAGGAAGATGTCTCTCTATGGCCAGTGGAGAGTCTTAAGGTCTATCTTCGAAGAACTTCAGACTTCGGTGGAGGACAACTCTTCAAAGGAGAAACATCGGGTAGTGACTTGTCACTGAAACAACTAAGAGCGAAAATCACCTACTTCATTCGCAGAGCGGATCCTGACAGTACACCCGCAGGTCATGATCCTAGAAAAGTCGCGTCTTCTCTGAACTTCTTCCAGAGCATGGATTTCGAAAGCCTCAAGAGCTTCACAGGTTGGAAATCGTCGCGCGTTTTCTTCAAGCCCTACGCGAAGCAAGTGCACGAAGTTAAACATTTCGTGGTAGCCGCAGGTAGTGTTATGAAACCTGCCGTTTAACTCCGCATAGAACAGTGAGTTACTTGGGACTTTAACTCTACGGGTGCCTGTGTTGACCCTTTTGTGATACATAGTGATTTCATGGACACTAAGTGTTTCTAATAGACTGTTCTTACCAAGGTGAAATGTCATAGACTTCACATAAGTGCCACATGCTCTAGGGCATGATGTGTTTTTTCTTTGATAAAGACTGACGTTCCTCTGGAACTTGTGTTTCTAAAAGTGAAATTTCTTTTCAGATTCAAGATTGAAATCTTTTATTTTCTATGTACATTATTCTTTATTATTGTAAATTAACTTTACATTTATTATTGCAATTGTTATCACTATAATCTGCAATCTATGAAATAAAATGTCTATTTTATTACATGCGCGTCTCTCTCCGCTCCTATTAATTATTATGAAATATATGATTGTTATAGTTTCACTTAACCCCTTCCTTCTGAAAGAGAAGAATAATATAGATATACTTGTATTATATACTCACTCATGCTGTGGTAATATTCCTACCTGAATACTTACTTTCGTCCTGCCTTCGAGACCAGATTGATCTCTCCTCCAAGGAGTGTATTAAATGTTTATCACTTACCTATGCTTGATAATATTCCTACCCGAATATTAACCTTATGTCTTGTCTCCGAGTCCTGCACGAACTCTCCGCAGGGTGAGTAGCTCTTCAATGATCGCTTCGAGATATTGGTATGGTCCACCAGGACTTCTCTGCCAGGGGGGCAGGAAGCTGGATCTTCACGGAAACTCTAGCAAGGACATGTTACATACCTCTATTCGAAGCCCTTGGCACTTGCTTAAAAGGGGAAATTTTCCACGATACATTAATTCTCAGGTACACTTCCATCAGGACGTCATGGCTTGAGCCCAAAAAACGGATTTTGAGCGAAGCGAAAAATCTATTTTTGGGTGAGATAGCCATGACGTCCTGATGGACCCTCCCGTCTATTCTAGTCCAGCCTTTCAGGCCCCGCCCTGTCCTGCTGTATCATGGAGATTAGCAAGAAGCTGGCCTCAGGATGAGGACGGACGTGACGTCATTTAGCAATGGCGCCCGTTTGTTTACGTTTTGAGTACCAAAAGCAGCCACGGACGAGTGTAACTATGGAACGGCTCCCCAGTTATTCTCCACCTTTCCATATCGAAGTGTTAACTCTATATGGGGTGCAGATAGCTATGTGGCGTGTTAATACATGCGTCCCCTGTTGATATACGATATCCTAGAGGGAAACCTTTAGGGTACTCGCTCCAGAAGTTAGAATTCTGTGATAACCTTTAGTTTAATTCTCTGGGAATATCCCTGTAGTTAAATATACCCAAGGAAGCTACTGAAGGAACCTTCCATCAGGACGTCATGGCTATCTCACCCAAAAATAGATTTTTCGCTTCGCTCAAAATCTGTTATATATACTGTATATATACATATATATGTGTGTGTGCGTATATATATGTATATATATATATATATATATATATATATATATATATATATAAAACCATCGTATTACCTGCGTTAAAGAAACACAATTTCTAGGTTTAATATGTCATGGTATTAAATGAATTTTCATCAAATTCTTGCTGTCGTCAATTGTCCTAACTTACATTCAGAGGCTACCATTCAATTTAGGACAATCAACTTATTGCTGGCTAGCCTATCTATAACAAACCAAACTTTGGCATCGGCTAATACCGTGTACCTTATTCGCATAGGCTATTACTCTAAGCCGAGTCTCAAATTCAGATTGGTACTTGACGTTGGTGAAGGACGGATCTTCATTTGTAGTCGAGGTTGAGGAAAAGGCTGTTTCCCGGGGTCTTTTTAATTCTTACTTCTTACAAGTGCTAGTAAATTAACAGGTACTCCAAACTGGTACCCTGTAATACAAAATTTCATTTAGGACAACGATCCTATGTCAAACGACATGCAACTCGGAGCCTAGGCTATACTGTACTCCTACCTAACCCACTGGTTACCTGTACAGTAAGCCTAGCAGCTCAAGAATTCAATGCTTGTACCATTATCATAACCTTACTTGATAATTCTGTTAATGTATTTAAAAAGAAAACCACAATTGAACAACATAAAGTGTTATTAAAACACATACAGTATATCTGAGACAAGTGCATACCTTTTACAAGGGAGAAAATACGAGTTTCAGGTAATAATAAGGGTAGCTACATCCATATCCATTCCACCTCTAGTCCAAGGATATTTGTGGACGTGAAGACTGAACTGAAGAGTGAAGACGAAGAGTGATTGCGTTCTGAGCTCACCTTAAAACTACTCCTTTGTTATGCCTCTCTATTCTCAACTACGTGCGGCTAACTTAACATTTTGATGAGATGAAAAACAATTCGTTTATTATGTCTAAATAATCGTCAAGGATATTACCATTCCGTTAAATGAAGGATTTCTGTCATTACAAACATTTGACAGGAAGCTGATTTGGTTTTCACATCTCAAAAAACTAAAATTTAAATGTTCAGAGATTTTGTATATTTTTAAAGTATTAGCCCATACATCATGGGGAGAACATCATCAGACTCTCCTAAGATTACATAAAGCCCTTATTTTATCCAAACTTTCTTATGGATGTGAAATATATTCTTCAGCTTCCACTACCAACTACAAGTTGAAGATTTTAGATTTCATTCATCATACTGGCATCAGGTTAACTACTGGCATTTTTAAATCATCCCCTACCCCTAATCTTTTAGTTGATGCAGGTGATTGGTCTCTGGACTCATATCTACTATGATTAGATATTGGTATAGGCTACAGAGGCTTCCTAATTCATCGCCTTTTGAAGCTGCCAATAGGGAGAATTTCTTCTCTTAATATGGGGCTCACTCTACATCCCGAAAGCCTTATGGATTCAGAGTGAAAGTACTGCCGAATAGCCTGAATTTTTCCAAGAGCACGGTACTACCTTTTAGGCTATCAGTCACCCCTCCCTGGAAATTTCAGAGAACTCTCTCTGTAATTATTACACGGGCTCTAAAGGCAACATGATAATTGAAGAAATTTTGTCACACTTTTTAGAACATGCAGAACAACTCAGGGATAGTGGATTTATATTTACGGACAGCTCCAAATCTAGTGCTGGCGTTGGATTTGGGGTGTAACAATTCTAGTTTTAGTTGTAAACGTGCTCTCCCTTTAACATCCTCTATCTTTACAGCAGAGCTGTGTTATATCCTGACTGCTAGTGAAAAAATGGCAGTAATAAAAGTGGGTAATTTTACTATTTTTAGTGATGGAAAAAGTGTGTTAAAAGTACTGACGGGTTTTAATCCAACCAACCATTTAGTTTTAAGAAATTTAGAGTGGCTCTATATTTGCTGCAGTGCAGGTAAAGAAGTTAAGTTTTTGCTGGTTCCTTGCTCATGTGGGTGTGCCTGGTAATGAAGCGGCAGACAAATGAGCAAAAAAGGGAACGCACAAATTACTTCCTAGAAGATATTTTCCTAGTAATGGCTTTTTGCCTTATATAAAAGTCTCCGGTTGATGCTTGGCAACGCTACTGGGATTCGGTTGATCAGAATAAGATGAAGGGAATAACAAATGCAATACCTCCATGGAAGTATAAAAATATGCCAAGAAGGTGGGAGACTGTCCTAAGTCACCTTAAAATTGGGCACACTTTTACTTTACTTTTACTCAAAAGTTCCTGATGACTGGCAGGTGTCAGCCATTCTATGATGTCTGTTTTGCTCCTTCTGACTGTGAGGGGATATTTTTTTTTATGATGCTAGTGTCATTTTTAAATTCATATCAGAAGCTGGTCTTCTTACTCGTTTTTAAATGTATTGAATTTTAAAAGTTTCATTGTTAAGTCATTTATTAATTTGCTTTTATTTCTAGTTTATATCTTAGTTATTAATTGTTAATTAAGCATGATTAAATTAGCATCAATGACCACTGATGTTATGATGCCAGATAATTACAAATCATTCATTCAGTAATGTAGATCCCGTTAACGTTGAAAGTGACAAGGAGCCGTTATATAGTCATGACTTCATTAACACTACTACTCTAACTACTTGTTTTTTGTGGTTTCTTTTAAGCGGTACAATCTTTCTATCCGAAGATAGCTACCTGGACATAAGATGATAAGAAATGTTTATCGACTAGTAAGGCCAGGTAGTTGCAGACGATGCTTTCGGATTTGTTTATCTGGAGGTATTTGTACACGAAAATACATAAAGAATGTTTGTATAGTGTTTCAATGTTCACTTATCTATTGAATATATCACTATTACAGTAGTAGACGTGTGGGTGGATGTATGATAGAGGCCACCTGTATGTATAGTGACGGTTGACGAAGACTAGGGCTGTTTAGGGGGCATGGCTTGTAGGTTTGGTTAGAGGGGGTGAAATTAGTTAGTATCCCTTTTTTTATGCACGTTTGGGGGAGCTGACCACTCATGTATAATGGCCCCGACCTGTATCAATAGGCTCATATTACTGATAATCATAATAGACCTATCACTGTATCAGTCCGTGACTGGACCTGTGGGTTTGAATGACTGCACAGACATTGAAAAAAAAAATTCTTATTCCTACACATTATTATTATTATTATTATTATTTATTATTATTATTATTATTACTTGCAAAGCTACACCCCTAGTTGGAAATGCAGGATGCTAAAAGCCTAGGTGCTCCAATATTGAAAATACCCCAGTGAGGATAGGGAGCAAGGAAAAATAGAATATTTTGAGAACAGAAACATTAAGATAAATATCGCCTATATAAACAAAACAGGAGTAAGAGATTAAGATAGTGTGCCCGAGTGTACCTTCAATCAAGAGAACTCTACTCCAAGATAGTGGAGGACCATGGTACAGAGGCTATGGCACTACCCAAGAATAGAGAATATTGAAGTAAAATATTGTATAATATTGTATCTAACCCATTTCAGAATTCGGCGATAGAGGGGTAAAAATGGGTAAATTTCACTTTTTTTACTTTTCTCGACTGAAATACTTATCTGGTTGCCAGACATAGAAACAATTTTTGCGTCACATTGAGATGGTATAGAATTTTAGCCCCATACATAGTATAATCAGAATCATGAATAATATTGTATCTAACCCATTCCAGAATAATTGTACCCTACCTTTTTTGGACTGTCGCATACATAGATGTAATAATAGTCTTAAGTTTAGTGTATACAGAAAGCCAACGAACATCTCGGCATATGTCCATCACAGAGACTTCAAACTTTGTTGATATTTGAGTGTATGAAAATTCACGCCAATTGATACATGTTAAGGTCTAAGGTCAAGGTCAAACAAATAAGCTGCTGCGGCGGAGGTCTGCGCTCTGCTGAGTGCCCCTCTAGTTTTCAAGTAATAATTTTCAATTGGTCCAGGTGAAATAAAGACACCCTTATCAATTCTCGGTTGTCAAATCCTCATAATAAATGAAACCGATTAAGCACAACAAACAAAGGCACTAACAAGATATAAGCCTCAATGACGTTTGCAGTTAAAAATGAGACCATAAGTCGAAGGGAACATTTGCATACAGACGTTAGCATGAAATGGATTCTGATTGTGGTGCTGAACCTTGTCTTAAAACGATACAATTCATCATCATCATCATCTCCCACGCCTATTGACACCTCGGTTAGATTTCGGCAGTCATCTCTATCTTGGGCTTTTATCAATTCTTTTCTATTCATAATCATCTGCTTCACGCTTAATAGTCTTCAGCCATGTAGGCCAGGGTCTTCCAAATCTTCTAGTGTCTTGTGGAGCCCAGTTGAAAGTTTGGTGACCTAATCTCTCTTGAGGAGTGCGAAAAGCATGCCCAAACCATCTCCATCTACCATCACCATGATCTCATCCACATATGGCACTCATGTAACCTCTGCTAGTTTCATTTCTAAACCTTTCCTGCCATTTAACTCCCAATAGTCTTCTGAGGGATTTTTCTCAAATCTACAAAATTTGTGGGATACAAACTCAAGAAAAATCCAAGCTTTTAAAAAAGAATTCTCTAATTTTCTTAAATACTTCTAAGTGAAACAAAATCATTGAAAAAGCCCAATTCTGAAAATTAATTCAAAGACAATTCAACAAATATATTTAACATCCAAAGGATGGATTAAAACTTACTTGTCCAATAAGTCGGAGAACATTAGTCCAAGATCGTCTTATACATATTTTAGTTAACAACAATGATGAATACCTTCTACGTTGAATAAGGCATTAGCTTTCCAAAAACTTCCTCACAATAAAAACATCATCCAATAAAAACGTTATAAGCCTAAAGTGAACAAAGCAACGGAGGATCTTCTGTTTCTAAGGAGCTATTTTCGCCCTTACTTTATTACTCGATCTTAGGTTTTAAAAGAATGTTTCTATGTTTGCTACAAAACTCTGGACTAATTATTATTATTATTAGCAAAGCTAAAACCATAGTTGGAAAAGCAGGATGAAATAAGCCGAAGGGCTCCGTGAGGGAAAATAGTCTAGTGAGGAAAGGGAAGAGAAACATAGAATAGTGTGCCTGAGTGTATCCTCACGCACGAGATCTTTACCCAGACAGTGGAAGACCATGGTAGAGAGGTTATGACACTACCCAAGACTAGAGAACAATGGTTTGATTTTGTAGTGTCCTTCTCTCAGAAGAGCTGCTTACCATATCTAAAGAGTCCCTTCTACCCTTACCAAGAGGAAAGTAGCCACTAAACGATTATACTAGTTAGTCCCTTGAGTGAATTAGAAGTGTATGGTGATCTCAGTGTTGTCAGGTGTATGAGGACAGAGGAGAATATGGAAAGGATAGGCCAGACTATTCGGTTTATGTTTAGGCAAAAGAAAAGTGAGCTGTAACCAGAGACGGATCCAACACAGTACTATCTGGCCAGTCAGACAGTTGTAGTATCTCAAAGGGTGGTTGGTGCCTTGGCTTATCTACAAACTATTAATACCTAAAAATTAGCAATGCTGCTTCTTCATTAATAGCAAAAATAAGTACCCCGCCTATTTCATCCGATGAAAATTATCTATGCAAACCAGATTTATAACATAGTCGGACTCATCTTGAGAGAGAGAGAGAGAGAGAGAGAGAGAGAGAGAGAGAGAGCCTTACCTTACCTTATTGCCTTATTTTTTGTTTGGGTTCCCCAGGTCCCTCAGTGTGAGGCACCTCGTATATCCACCAGAGAGTTGCTAATGCATCTTCCGGTGTATTTTGCATCTTCCAGTCTTGGATGGTCTGGGATGCATCTTAGGTATTTATCGGGCTTATTTTTAAACACATCTACGCTCACTCCTGATATGTTTCTTAGATGAGCTGGCAGCACATTAAATAGTCGCTGCATTATCGATGCTGGTGCGTAGTGGATTAATGTCCTGTGCGCCTTTCTTAGTTTACCTGGTATATTTTTTGGCACTATTAATCTACCTCGGCTTGCTCTTTCTGATATTTTTAGCTCCATGATGTTTTCAGTAATTCATTCTATTTGCTTCCATGCTTGTATTATCATGTAGCGTTCTCTTCTCCTTTCTAGACTGTATAGTTTTAAAAATTTCAGTCTTTCCCAGTAGTCAAGGTCCTTAACTTCTTCTATTCTAGCAGTATAGGACCTTTGTACACTCTCTATTTGCGCAATATCCTTTTGGTAGTGTGGGTACCATATCACATTGCAGTACTCGAGTGTACTACGTACATAAGTTTTGTAGAGCATAATCATGTGTTCAGCTTTCCTTGTTTTAAAGTGTCTGAATAACATTCCCATTTTTGCTTTACATTTAGCCAACAGTGTTGCTATTTGGTCGTTGCATAACATATTCCTATTTAACATTACACCAAGGTCTTTAATTGCTTCCTCGTTTGTGATTGTCTCATTATTAGGTCCCTTGTATGCATATACCATTCCTTCTCTGTTTCCATAATTTATTGATTCGAATTTATCGGAGTTAAATACCATCCTATTTATCTCCCCCCATTCATATATTTTGTTTAGATCTCTTTGTAGTGAGTTCCTATCATCACAAGTAATTTCTCTACTTATTCTTGTGTCATCGGCGAAACTTCTCACTACGGAGTTTTCAACATCACAGTCTATGTCTGAGATCATAATAACAAACAGCAGTGCAGCTAATACCGTATCTTGTGGCACACCAGATATTACCTGGGCTTCATCTGATTTCTCGTCATTTGCAACCACTATCTGTTTTCTGTTTTGCAGGAATTCTTTTACCCATTTTCCTATCTTTCCCACAATATTATGCTTTCTCATTTTTTTCTCCAATATGTTATGGTCTACCTTGTCAAAGGCTTTTGCAAAATCTAGATAGATCACATCTGTGTCTTTTTCATTTATCATATTTTTGTATATGTTTTCATAGTGTGCTATCAGTTGGGTCTGTGTACTTTTTCCAGGCACGAAACCGTGTTGACCCATATTAAACAAATTATTTTTAACCAAATGGTTCATTATTTTCTTTTTTATTACCCTCTCATAAACTTTCATAATATGTGATGTTAGACTAACAGGTCTATAATTGCTTGCCTCTAGTCTTGATCCACTTTTGAAGATAGGGGTTATATAAGCTAATTTATGTTTAACATATATCTCGCTCATATCTACACTTTGTCTTAGCAGTATTGCAAGCGGCTTCGCGATAGTGTTTGCAGTTTTTTTTAACAAAATCGCTGGAACTCCATCTGGTCCGGCTGCCGATCCATTTTTAATTTCGTTTATAGCCGTGACAATATCTGCTTCATTAATATCTATATCCGTTAGATATTCAACATTTTCTTCTCTCATTTCTGTTTCATTATTCTCATTCACAATTCTTGGTGTGAACTCACTCTTATATTTTTCTGCTAATATGTTGCATATTTCCTTTTTTTCATTCGTTAGCCGTCCTTCAATTCTTAGAGGGCCTATTTCTAATCTCCCTTTATTCATCTTTTTTGCATAGGAGTAAAGTACTTTGGGGTTTCTTTTTATATTTTGAAGTGTCCTTTCTTCTAAGTCCCTTTTTTCATTTTCTTTCGACTGTATAATCTTTTGTTCTGCATTTTCTATCTTACATTTTATTTCCCTCATTTTCCACACATTTTTTTCTTTTGCAAGATTTTTCTTCCACTTTCTAATTTTCTGAAATAAGATCCTTCTGTCTCTTGGTATGCACGTCTTTTGTTTATTGTTTTTTTTCGGTACATATTTTTCAACAATTTTCTCCAGTATATTGTACAGTATGTCCGTATTTACCTGTATATTATCACTTACAAATACATTTTTCCATTCTTTATTCAGTTCTTCATTTATTTCTGACCATTTTATATTCTTACTGTAAAAATTATATTTTCCATATCCTTCCCAAAGTTTTGTGCTTTTATTAATTCTGCGATCACTTGCTTTGGAATGGACTATCAATTCTATGACATTGTGGTCTGAAATTCCCGTGTTATACATTATTATTTCTTTAACATAATTCACCTCATTCACAAATACTAGATCTAGGACATTTTCCTTTCTTGTTGGAATGTGGTTTATTTGTTGCATATTATGTTCTAATAGCATATCTTGAAGCTTTTCAAATTGCCTCTTATCTTCTGCGCTACTATTACTATCTTTTTTATATGTATACATACAACCACTTTCTTCTATCCGTTCTTTCCAATCCACAAAAGGAAAGTTAAAACCTCCGGATAGGAGTATATTCCAGTCTTTATGGTTTCTACATATATCATCTATTTTTTCTATTATTATGTCAAACTCCTTAGTGTTTGGGGGTCTGTAAACTACAATAATCATTAGTTTTTCAAATTCAAATTCTACCGCAATCAATTCACATTCTGTGTTGCTGTATTTTTCACATACTTTTCCTTGATTTATGTCTCTTTCATATATTGCGGTTCCCCCTTGATTCCTATTTTTTCTGTCTGATCTATAAGTTTGGAAACCCTTTATCTGGTCATCACTGCCAGTCTCTTGGGAATACCATGTTTCACTTATATTTAATATATCTATTTTGTCAATTTGGGTTAGTTCTTCTAAGAACTCTATTTCCCTTTTAGAGTTACTCGTGACTAAACCCTGTGCATTCATTACTATTATGGTTTGTGTTTCATCCCCATTATTTAATATTGGTAATAATATGGATTCTCCCATGCTTCCTTCCTGTTCTGATATGATGTTCTTTTCTTCATTTCCCGGAATTCTGCCATTAAAAAATCCAACTTTTCTATTATATTTGCTCTTTCGCCTTCATATTTATTTGTGTGTATACCTGCAACTGTCCCCATATCTGCACCACCCCCTGGCATTATAGATGCATTCTTTGTAGTTGGGCTCTAAATGTGCAGGTTTGGGTTGAAAGGCCTCATATCTTGGGGCTCTTGGTTCAAAGCGCGGTATATACACGGCCTGCTTTTTTGTTTATTTTTTTGTTTCTTTTTTGCTTTCATTTTTCTTTTCAGTTTGCTGAGTTTTCTAACTTTCATTCATGGTTTGCAGGATGCATATATCGACATTTTTTGTTGTAAATGCATCCTTTTCCTTCTTTTAGGTTTTTGCATATTTTTGGATGGAGATCTCTGCATTCGTCTCCATATCCGTCTAAATACGCACATTTACCATATATTTCATAATTATGGCATATCTTTGGATGCTTGTAGTAGCATCTTTCGCCAAATCTGCAATTCCTTCTTTTCAGCATATTGCAGACTATATCCTTCTTTTCTATTTTTTCTTGTTCTTGCTCTTCCCTAAAATTATGTAGGTCCGGGTAGAGTCTCTTGGGTCTATTATTTGTTTCCATCTGGTAATTTATTTCTTCATAAGTATGTTGTTGGATGGCATCATAGGTTATATCAATGATTTCTTCTGCATCCTTACACATATCCTGTTCATTGTTGTCTTCTTCTTTTTCTTCTTTTTCTTCTTCTGTTCCTTCTTCCTCTTCCTTATCTTCAACTATTTGCAGATTTAGTCTCGACTTAATTATATTTTCTATCCAGACTAAGCATGTTGAGCAGAATACCTTTGTGTCTTTATTTTTTATTTTTTGCTGTATTTCAGCACATGTGGGGTGTGTTGGGACATGACAGGCATCACATTTTCTAATCAATTGTTGAGGATTATTAATGGAATACCATATCTTACATGTATTACACCATTTTGGCATTCTTTTTCCCATTGCATCAATCAGCATATTCACCATATTGGACTTCTTATTGTTCTTTGATGGAATGTGTTGATTGATGTAGACTTTCTTTATAAGTCTCTTTATCACTTGGATCTTCTTTGGAATTTCTTCTATTATTTTGCTGATGTTTTCCGCAGATTTGCTCCAGTTTATTGGATCATATTGTTTCAATATGTCTGCGAATATTTTTCCTTCACATTGGTTGACGTTACTAGTGACCTCTGTTATCAGACGGTCGAGCTCCTGTTTCGCCAACTCATGGAATTTATTTTTGCTGAGTCCAGCGATGTCTCTCCAAGCCTTGCCCGTGTTGTACATAGCCATCTTGATTAGATTTTTAGTAATTCACAAGATAACTATTCTATGTCGACGTTTTATCCCACTTCTCTGACCTCAAACTAATCACTGACTATTCACGAAAACTTGTAGCTATATTGCACTCGATAGCCTTTTGTTATCCGCGTTAAATCAGGATATTTATAGGGTCGCAAAAGTGTAATCACTCACCGGCACACAGATACAAACTGAGAGAGAGAGAGAGAGAGAGAGAGAGAGAGAGAGAGAGAGAGAGAGAGAGAGAGAGAGAGAGAGAGAGAGAGAAAATACTTTCAACCTCATTCCTCCGAGTTATTACGGCTATCTCACTTTCTTGAAAAGTTTCAGAGACCAATTAAAGTCTCTTTAATTGAAAAGCTAATGAACGCATTCCAACTTCAAGGATCGTGCTTGCAATGATGACTTGGAGTGAGTATAAGTATAGGCTTGAAAGAACAGAGATGAGAATGCTCAGTTCGAATATGGGAAAATCACTGCTTAAAGGATTAGAAAATGATGAAATAAGAAGAATGGCAGGTGTAGTAAAACTTATAGAGATGATAAGAGTGTCATGACTGAGATGGTGTGGGCATGTGTTGAGTATGGATGTTGGGGAGGGTGTCAGGAGGGCTTGGTAAGAACCTGTTAGGGGGAGAAAATCAAGAGAGAAGTAGAGAATTAGATGGCGAGATAAGGTGAAGGATGATATGGAGAGAAGAGGTTTGGTGGACGAGGATGCTTGATAGAAGGTATTGGAGAGGGCGCATCAGGCAACCGACCCCTTAATGTAGGGATAACGGTGGGGAAGAAGAGTAGGTAAATCAGTAAATGAAATAAATACTCGAATGAAATAAAATTCTTTTAAACTACACATATTTTTTTCAGATGTATTGCTAAAAATTATTGGCAATTTAAATGCCTCTTCTTAATCTGCTCTCTCTCTCTCTCTCTCTCTCTCTCTCTCTCTCTCTCTCTCTCTCTCTCTCTCTCTCTCTCTCATATATATATATATACATATATATATATATATATATATATATATATATATATATATATATATATATATATATATATATATATATATATATATATATAGATAGATAGATAGATATATAAATATATATATATAGATAGATATATAAATATATATATATATATAAATATATATATATATATATATATATATATATATATATATATATATATATATATATATATACGATAAATTTTGCACATTTAGTCGTGTTTTTCATATTCAAATAAGCCATATTTTTTACTACCTTAATATCTGGATTCTCTCTTATACCTCGGGATTAGAGACCCAAGGGGAAATCAACTCAAAGACAACAGCTTCTGGCCGGCCAGGGAATCGAAGCCTGGTCCAGGAAACTGGTACGACAGCGATATACTATGTCACTGTCCTACTAGATATTAAGGTAGTAAAATATATGGCTTATTTGAGAGAAAAAAAATATAAACATACATATATATATACTGTATATATATATATATATATATATATATATATATATATATATATATACATATACATATACACTGTATATATACAGTATACAGTATATATACATATACTGTATATATATATATACTGTATATATATATATATATATATATATATATATATATATATATATATATATATATATATATATATATATATAGGCGTATATTCTGAATCTGGATACCTTAACGGAATTTAACGCGGTAAAAGGGTTTGTGTGTCGCCATGATCAGCAAAGCTGCACTAGTCAGGACCACCCATACTAGGGTTGGTTAGCTGTAATCGATATTGTCTAAAGTCTCCCACCATCACCACTCAGCAGTGGCCACCTCTACTTAAATCAGCGTTAACCTATAGAAGGCTCTACTTTAACATAACAGTATCCTAGGTATTCCTAATCATTAACCAGGAATACCTTATGGATTCCTCTAATTTAACCACCAATATCCCCAAATTATTCCAGCCAATACGCACAAATTCCTCTACTTTAACGACCAACATCCTCAAATTCTTTTACTCTAATCTGCATTATCCTATAGACTCCTGTATTTCAACCAGCTACATCCTACATATGCCTGTATTTTAACCAGCTATAAACTACAAATTCCTGTATTTCAACCAGCTATATCCTACAAAAACCCGTATTTCAAACAGTATGCCCTACGGATCCCAGTATTTTTACCAATAGGTCTGACAGATTCCAGCATTCCAAATACTACTGATCTACCAGAGACGAAATTACTGTCAGTGGTCTTTTTATTTACCTATTATTTGATTCTTAACCCCTTAAATAATTAATATCACTACGATCCTTATCATAATGAACTTAGAAAAACTTACAAATGCTCCAAAGCTGTATTATAGAGTTTGAAAAAGCATTATTTAAAAAAAAAAAAAGACAAATCACAGCTCTTTCCCATATTGCAATCACAACAACGTCTTCACTAGTCTTATTTGAATCCCTAATATGAAGACATATTTTTGCTTTATCCTCAACTCAACTCGCGACCCATAAAACCCCTTCGAAAATGTTCTCACCTAGTATTTACACCTCCACCACTTGGATTTTCATTTTGAAAGTCTCAAGTTAATATTGTACCGCACGTTGTTTCACACAGCATCGTACACTGTAATGTTATTTCTTTTTTTTTTATCTTGCGCTTTCCCCACCAACTGATAACAGAACCCATTTAAGCTTGCCTTAGCATGTAATAGTGTTTGAATTTTTATGACAATCTTCCTCGAAACTACTTGTATATAAACTCGTTATCACCTTTCTGTTATAAGCTAACAGCAACCGCGCACACTGTCCATGTCTAACCATCCCTTCACAAAATCGAGACTGTTTTTTATGCACAAGTTCCTCCCAAAAGAGGATCTGGGAATGTGGTGACTATCTTTGTTTTCATGACATAATTACTACAAAAGTAATAAAAGGGATTTGTTTACTTTTTCTAAATCAAGGAATCCTTCTTCACGTCTCCCTCGGTCACGTTACGCTACCAAAGTTCATTTCCAACTCCAGCAAGATCAATCCAAGACCAAAAAGGATTCTGGATTGGATTCACGAAGTTAGACTATGCAGACAGGCACTGGGGCCCGTGAGGCCATTCAGCGTCCATCTGAAACAAGGGGGAAGAGAAAATGAAGGTCAAGTGCAAGTGCAACAAGGAGCCGAATGAACGTTGCACAGACCCTACTACACAGCATGAGGTTCACTGTCGGCACTACCCCTTACAAGTATAATGAGTTTTGAGATGAAGGTTAAGACAAGAATGGCATGAATCTGCGAAGCGTGGAATCATTTACACTTTAAAAGGGCTTAAAGAAGTAACCGTTAACCATTTCTTGTGATCTTCCCAATGCTTCCAAATTTTCACATTTTATTCATTAAGGTTTATTATCAGCTTATCTTTCATTGTTGTGCTTTTAACACAGGCTATTCTTTCTCTAATTATTAGCTTAGTCCCAAATTTTGAGGTCAGAATGATGAGTCGTCCCAAATTTTTAGGTCATCAATAAGTCTTCGCCCCACATTTTGAGGTCAGAATGATGAGGAGTCCCAAATTTTGAGGTCAGAATGATTAGTCCCACATTTTGAGGTCAGAATGATGAGAAGTCCCAAATTTTGGGGTCATGACTGAACAATGGTGTCAGATCTAGGTCAAAACGAATAGAACCAAATCTTGATGTCATAAATGAATTATGGTGTCAGACTTGATGCTTATGAAGTGTCAGATCCAATGGTCATAAATAAATGTGGATCCCAATGATTCATTAAAATTCAAACCCTTGTTTAGAGGCAAATTACAATAGTCACCCAGAGATAAAGAACTAACCAACTCCTCTCCATTCCCACCATTTAGTATGCCTCAAATACTTCAGGTATATCATGCAAGGAGACTGAAAACCAAACTATCTGGCATCTACCGTAGGAACCCACTGGAAACGTCCCTGCTTAGCGATCTCCTGGACTGGGGCCCTGGACCCGCTCAAGCTCGATAGTTTCTTGCAGTGTCTGAAACTTCACCATCCTTTTGAGTAAAGGATGGGAGGTTTGGGGTTGCTTACTGGTCTACCTGCTGCGTTATCAACAGCCATTGCCTGATCCTCCATGGTCCCAGCTTGGATAGAGAGGGGGCTTTGGCGCTGATCACATATGGTTAGTCTCTATGGCATTGTCCTTCTAGGACATTATTACCGTACCTTGTCACTGCCATTCACGAGCGACCTTTAAACTAATATAAAGTGTCACTGACAAACAATGCACTTACAATACATTAAACTTTCTTCAATTCTCGCTTTCTTTCAAGAAAAAATGCTTACTAGAACGCTTTATAAACGATCCATCTTCAGTTACCACTTGAAAACTCTTACAAGAATTAGTGTCTATTACTTCCCTTTCAAGAAACCATGAAAGTTAATTACACTGCTATTTTGAGGATCCCTCCATCATCCAGGTTTCCATTCAATCTTCGAAGATAACAAGCAGAGTCGACTTTCTCTTCATCAAGTTTCAACGGCGTCAGCATATTTTCTTTATCCTTTCGCAAACTTGATCATTCACTTATTTTCAATGTGCGCTGCGATCCTCTTATATTCGTCTCTATTTCGTGACTCTTTCATAATGAATAAATGAATGTTTTGAAGATCTCTGGCATCCTGACATCGAAGGTCATTGACGCCGATATCGTTTATTATAAATAAAGACTAAAAGAATATTCAATTAAAGCCATATAAGTTGAATAGCATTAAGAAGAGCTGCTTCTGAAACCAATTAAAAAATGCCACTAGCATTGTACGACACATCATGTCCAAGAATCTTGGCAAGGATGAAGCTACCATCCTCACCTCGAGCCTCAAACAGATATCTATTTCTTTCTGCGGGGCATTCAGTCAACAAATGCCTCACTGTCAAGGCTATCAAACAGTCGTCACAAGTCTTTTGGAATGACAAGGGAAAATAATTATATTTTTTTTTCACTATTCTGAATTTCTTCATCGATGTTACAGAATATTACACTTGATCTAATGTTGCGCACAGTAATCCCTGCCAAAGGCATAATCTATGTAATCAAAAAATTATTTAAAAATTTTTGTGCTTTTTCCAGATGCGTGTAACCTTGAAAATACTAATTTAAATATAAATATACGTACAAAAAAAAAGGTTAATAAAATACACTGATATCTGGCCTGAGGAATAATTAAAGAGTAATTAAAACAAGGAATCATTAACGCTTCTGGATTCCCTAGTAGAGAATTTCATTCTCCCTCAGGTTACAGTCTCTCTCTCTCTCTCTCTCTCTCTCTCTCTCTCTCTCTCTCTCTCTCTCTCTCTCTCTCTCTCTCTCTCTCTCTCTCTCTCTCAATTGAACTATTTTCTCATTTCTTTTAAGACGAACGCGCCGTTGTTGGCTTCAGATCTGGAATTAAATTCATGGCCAATTACACTTTGCAATAACTTTTGAAAGGGTCTGCAATTGAACCGGAGCAATGGTTTCAATTTCTTTTCCCCAGTGAGAGAGAGAGAGAGAGAGAGAGAGAGAGAGAGAGAGAGAGAGAGAGAGAGAGAGAGAGAGAGAGAGAGAGAGAGAGAAAAGCCTACACGCACCTTACATCCTCCTCGTTCTTGTCATGAAATAACTTAAATGAGGGAGAGCATATATTTACAACTAATATCTAATTGTTTAAAAGACAGGGCGCATATAAATTATAGGATAAAAAAAGGAATTGTAAAAAGTCAGTCTTGAGGAAAATAACAATTGTTTAAAAGTCACAGGATAAATAAATTAAAGGATAAGAAAAAAATTAAAAAGTCAGTTATGAGGAGAGTAACAATTGTTTGAAAGTCAGAGGAAGAATAAACGATGAAATAAAAAAATATATAAATATATATAAAAATTGAGTGGTGAGGAGAATAACTATTGTTTAAATTCAGAAGGCAAATAAATTATGAAATAAAATAAAAGAAAATATAAAAAGACAGTTATGAGGTGAATAGCAATTGTTCAAAAGTCAGTTAAAAACAATTATAATAAAAGTCTTTTAAAAAAGTAATTTATGAGGAGAAAAACAAATGTTTAGAATTATGAAAATCCACTTATGAGGAGACTAACAAAATACTCTGACGAAATGTGATTATCATCATCATCATTACTTGCTAAGCTACAACCCTAGCTGGAAAAGCAGGGTGCTGCAAGCTCAGGGGCCCCAAAAGGGAAAATAGCCCAGCGAGGAAAGGAAACAACGTCTTTTTCTGAAAAGGAGCGTTCTGTATGTTCCAAGGTGACTGTCTCATAATCACTCATAATCAGAGTAAAAGCGGTGATTGGTTCCGTCGGAAAAGGCTAAATCAAAAGCTATATAAGTGACAGCCTAAACCAAAGATCCTTAATCACCATCCACTTCAAGTGTCATCTACAGTGTGTCGCTCAAGGAACAGTGTAAGTGGCAGTTTCGTTTCACAGGAAACTTCAATCGCTGTAATCATATTATTATTATTATTATTATTATTTGCTACGCTACAACCCTAATTGGAAAAGCGGGATGCTATAAGCCCGGGGCCCCACAGGAAAAATAGCCCAGTAAGGAAAGGAAAGAAGAAAAAAGTAAATATTTCAAGAACAGCAACAACAATAAAATAAATACTTCCTATATAAACTATAAAAACTTTAACAAAGCAAGAGGAAGCGAAATTAGATAGAATAGTGTGCTCGAGTGTACCCTCAAGCAAGAGAACTCTAACCCAAGACAGTGCAAGACCATGGTACAGAAGCTATGGCACTACCCAAGACTAAAGAACAATATCCATTTGAAAAGTCTGGTTCTGTTCCTTCTTTTTGGGATCAGATCTAATTTTCGACGATATTCCCTTTCTCATTTTCAAAGACAACTTACTGACAAAAAAAGCCATACAACCAAACATATATAATACATATCTATGTAAGACATCCTTTTAGTTCGTCTGATGTTAATCAATTGCAAACAATGAAGAGATGCGTTAGGATTGCTCCCTCTTATGCAAAACATGGGCTCTTCCGTTGGCAGCCCGTCATTGGAACAATAACTAGACTGAAGCAGTCGTAGAGAGCAAACCTTCGCCTTGACCTTTGACCTTCCAAAAGTTAATCATTTCCAGCTCTTTACATAAGTTTAAAATCCCTGCAAGTGATCCAACAAGCCACATCAGCAGCAAAGAAATCAAACCTTGGATCCTTTGTGACATTGTAATTTACTTCGTCTTTTGTAGAGAGATTTCATTCACCTCCGTCACCATAGGAGGAGGAGGGGAGGAGGAGAGGAGGAGGAGGAGGAGGAGGAGGAGGAGGAGGAGGGGGAGGAGGAGGAGGAGGAGGAGGGTCCTCTAAACTATCGTCTTCTGAAATCATTTCAACACTAGCGTTGTTTATTTCTATTTCAGCAGGTGCTAGATGACCCTGCCTGTGGCATCTCGTCACTATTTTGATTCTGAACTAATCAAAGTAGAATTTATTGCATTCGAGACTACTTCTGATGACAAATATTGGTTTTAACCGGTAATCAGTTGATCATGTTGTGGAAAATGTGTAAATGTGTTTTGCGTAAGGTTAATCCAGCCCGGCTGTGGGCCATTTCCTTCGAGAAATCTTAATTTTTCAATCACTTTTCTTTTCTTCAATAGTTTCTTCTATTTTCTTTTCCAAAATTCTTTTCTTGAGTTAATAATAGAGCGCGCATTATAATAAAGTTCTTTACTCTTTTTTTGGCCTAGGCCTATATCTATCTATCTATATATATATATATATATATATATATATATATATATATATATATATATATATATATATATATATATATATATATATATATTGACCTAGGCCTATATCTATATATATAATATATATATATATATATATATATATATATATATATATATATATATATATATATATATATATTGACCTAGGCCTATATCTATATATATAATATATATATATATATATATTTATATATATATATATATATGCATATATATATATATATATATATATATATATATATATATATATATATATATATATATATATTATATATATAGATATAGGCCTAGGTCAATATATATATATATATATATATATATATATATATATATATATATATATATATATATATATATATATATATTGACCTAGGCCTATATCTATATATATATATATATATATATATATATATATATATATATATATATATATATGCATATATATATATATAAATATATATATATATATATATATATATATATATATATATATATATATATACTTTATATATTCATATATATACATATACTGTATATATATACATACATACACACACACACACACACACACACACACACACATATATATATATATATATATATATATATATATATATATATATATATATATATATATATATATATATATATATATATATATACATACTTTATATATGTTGGGGATACCCTAAAGTGGTGAAAGGGTTTGCGTATCGCCATGATCAGCAAAGCTGTAGGCAATTACTAGCCAGGGCCACCCATACTAGGTTGGTTTGCGGTGAGCAATCAGATTAACGCCTCATATAGTGAGCGTAATCAGGGCTCTTAAGAAATATTGACTGTAACGAGTATGGTCATAATAAGTATTGATAAAATATATGAATTTAGAACATTACAGAGCATAGAAAATTATAATAAAAATAAAGTCATTATACAAACTAGATATAATATAAAAGCTTTATTAGTATTTATACAAATATAAGTTTTAAAGGATAATAAAACCTCTATAAAGTCAAAAATAAAGATTATATACTATAATTATATAATTACTATAATTACATAATATAGGTATAATAGAAAAACCAAATATCACTTAAAAGATGTTTCTTGAATTTGTGTGTGAGAGAGAGAGAGAGAGAGAGAGAGGAGAGAGAGAGAGAGAGAGAGAGAGAGAGAGAGAGAGAGAGAGAGAGAGAGCAAATAAAAAACTCACCTTAGGTAAAGCTTATCCTAAAGAAAGCCTACCTAAGCTTAATCAAGAAAAAAAAAAGCTTACCCTGACAAAAACGTACTACAAAAGTATCTATCAATTAAAGTTTACATTATATAAAAGTTACCGCAACAATCAGCTTACCACAAAATAACCTTCCTCTAAAGAAAGCTTACCTTAACAAAACAGCTTATCCTAACAAAAGCTTACCTTAACAAAACAGCTTATCCTAACAAAAGCTTACCTTAACAGAAGAGCTTACCCTAACAAAAGCTTACCTTAACAAAACAGCTTATCCTAACAAAAGCTTACCTTAACAGAAGAGCTTACCCTAACAAAAGCGTACCTTAACAGAAGAGCTTACCCTAACAAAAGCTTACCTTAACAAAACAGCTTAACCTAACAAAAGCTTACCTTAACAGAAGAGCTTACCCTAGCAAAAGCTTACCTTAACAAAACAGCTTAACCTAACAAAAGCTTACCTTAACAGAAGAGCTTACCCTAGCAAAAACTTACCTTAACAAAACAGCTTAACCTAACAAAAGCTTACCTTAACAGAAGAGCTTACCCTAACAAAAGCTTACCTTAACAAAACAGCTTAACCTAACAAAAGCTTACCTTAACAGAAGAGCTTACCCTAGCAAAAACTTACCTTAACAAAACAGCTTAACCTAACAAAAGCTTACCTTAACAGAAGAGCTTACCCTAACAAAAGCTTACCTTAACAAAACAGCTTAACCTAACAAAAGCTTACCTTAACAGAAGAGCTTACCCTAGCAAAAACTTACCTTAATAAAACAGCTTAACCTAACAAAAGCTTACCTTAACAGAAGAGCTTACCCTAACAATAGCTTACCTTAACAAAACAGCTTATCCTAACAAAAGCTTACCTTAACAGAAGAGCTTACCTTAACAAAACAGCTTATCCTAACAAAAGCTTACCTTAACAGAAGAGCTTGCTCTAACAAAAGCTTACCTTAGCAGAAGAGCTTACCCTAACAAAAGTTTACCTTAACAGAAGAGCTTACCCTAACAAAAGCTTACCTTAACAGAAGAGCTTACCCTAACAAAAGCTTACCTTAACAAAACAGCTTATCCTAACAAAAGCTTACCTTAACAGAAGAGCTTGCTCTAACAAAAGCTTACCTTAACAGAAGAGCTTACCCTAACAAAAGCTTACTGTAACTAAACAGCTTATCCTAACAAAAGCTTACAATAACAGAGGAGCTTACTCTAACAAGAGCTTACCTTAACAAAACAGCTTATCCTAACAAAAGCTTACCTTAACAGAAGAGCTTACCCTAACAAAAGGTTATCTTAACAAAACAGCTTATCCTAACACAAGCTTACCTTAACAGAAGAGCTTACCTTAACAAAAGCTTACTTTAACAGAATGGCTTACTCTAACAAAAGCTTACCTTAACAGATGAGCTTACCCTAACACAAGCTTACCTTAACAAAAACAGCTTTCTCTAACAAAAGCTTACCTTAACAAAACAACTTACTCTAACAAAAGCTTACCTTAATATAAGAGCTTACCCAAACAAAAG
>NC_090760.1:23369285-23419285 GCF_036898095.1 Palaemon carinicauda
AACAACAATAATAATAATAATGATAAAAATAATAATGATAATAATAATAATAATAATAATAATAATAATAATAATAAAAATAATATATATATATATATATATATATATATATATATATATATATATATATATATATATATATATATCGAGGCAGGTAAAACTAAGATCTTGGGAAATAGTGAAAACTGGAAGGAACAAAGGAGAAGATGAAAAGACTCGGGGAACTGGACGACGGAGGAGAAGAGATTTTGAAGAGAACGGATGCTTGAAGAAAGATCTTGGCAACTAGTGAAAACTGGACGGAACGAAGGAGAAGATGAAAAGACTCGGACGACGGAAGAGAAGAGGTTTTGAAAAGAACGGATGCTTGAAGAAAGATCTTGGCAACTAGTGAAAACTGGACGGAACGAAGGAGAAGATGAAAAGACTCGGACGACGGAAGAGAAGATGTTTTGAGGAGAACGAATGCTTGAAGATTGGAAGAACGCAACAAGAATTCAGTTCAACTATTCAGTGTAGTAAACTCTCTTCGCGTTCTTCCGGTCTTCAGGCATTCGTTCTCCTTAAAAACCTTTTCTCTTCCGTCGTCCGAGTCTTTTCATCTTCGTTCCTTTCAGTTTTCACTAGTTGCCAAGATCTTTCTTGAAGCATCCGTTCTCTTCAAAACCTCTTCTCTTCCGTCGTCCAGTTCCCCGAGTCTTTTCATCTTCTCCTTTGTTCCTTCCAGTTTTCACTATTTCCCAAGATCTTAGTTTTTCCTGCATCGTCAAAATCTTCTTACAAATAATCAACATTTCAAGATAATCGCCCAATCAATAAAATCAATGTAAAACTACACCTTTTTTCTTTCTTTTTTTCATCCCGAATGGCTCTAATCGAAGATGATAAAAACGAAACCGATTTTGGAAAAGACCGACGAAGTAGTGCTGAAGACTTTTCCGGATATGATGTAGATTCGATTCCATCCTTGGCTCCGAAAGTTTCTATCAATTTCTAAAAGTTTGCAAAAATAGATATTAAAAAAAAGACACATAATCATCATTTTGGAAGAGAACTTAGAGATGAAACAAGGATGGAGTTGCGATGAAGACTTTTTCCATCCTTGGCTCCGAGAGGTTCTATCATTTTCTAAAAATATAGCTAGTTCAAGCAGATGGGTAGGTATCACTGATGATGGATTACACCATGAACGTTTATGTTAATTGTTTTAATAACACAACATTGGATCTTACCTCAAATTTAACTGCTGTGGCAGTTCCCACAGGTATGTTGTTATATGTAATATTTTTAGGCACAGCAGGTGTCTTGAGCACGATTGGAGACGTGGTATTTCGACGTTTTAGAACTGTAAAAAATTTTGTAGAAGACAAATGCCTTTCAAAAAAGTCGGATATACCTCCTAAAACAAAAGAAATCGAGTGGCCTAAGGAAATGGCCACTATACTTACAGAATTCCAAATATCAATAAAACAAATCAAAGAAATGTTCAACATTCGTAATGATGAGGAACACTATGCGGTCCACGAAACAAGGACACTTAGTTCCAGTGAAACGAAAGAGGCGTTTAGGTTGGAAATTGATCTAATAGACGGTGTTATCGAAAGGACCATGGAGAAACTAGCAGTTCTCGGGTTGCAAAATAACGTCAATCATGAAAATCGTCCTTTATGTGAGACGGCGAATGAGCATTTGCAATTAATAAATAAGAATTTGGATCGTAAATTCAAAGATTTGGAAAAAGCTCGATTGGTTCGGGAACAAGAGAGAAAGAGATATGGAGCATGAATTACAGAAATTGGAAAGAGAAAAATATATTGGAAAAAATAAAATTGAGGAATTGATGAGGAAAAAAACCGAATGTGAACGTAAACTAAAAGAGTTTGAACATGATATATTTATCTTTGGTAAAGAAAATGTGATCATACAAAACGTCTGGAAGCGTGACCTAAATATCAAGCAAAACAAAATTAACATAAAGAACAACAAAATAGCAGACTTGGAGAGGATGAAACATGACATAAAAAATAAAATTGACAAGAGGAGGTTGGAAATCGACAATACAAAGGAGGACAAAATTGTCATGGGAAAAGAAATTGACAACAGAAGGTTAATAATCCAGGACATGGAGAAGAAAAAAATTGGCATAGAAAACGAAATTAACACAAATAATACGGAAATTGAAAAAATGGAGGGAAAGAAAAAAGATATGAAACAGGAAATTGATACGAAGAGGTTCAAAATCGAGGATATGGAAAAGGACAAAATTAATATGGAAGATGAAATCGATATGAAAAATAAGAAAATTGAGAGCTTAAACAGGAAGATAATTGTAATGAAAGATGAAATTGACATGAAAATGGAGAGGAAGAAAATGGAGAGGATGAAAATGGACATGAAAAATAAAATTGAAATGAATAGGGCGAGAATAGAGGACATGGATAGGAAGACAAGTGTCATGGAAGAAGAAATTAACATGAAAAATAAGAAAATTGAAGACATGAAGAGGGAAAAAAATAATATGGAAAAAAAAATCAAGCGCTTAGAAGAGGGACATTTTGACAGCATGAATAAAATTGAAAACGAAATAAATCAAAAAGTCATGGAAATCTGCAAATTAAATGGTGAAATCAGTCGAAGTAAATTAGATATCAAAGTATTAGAACAGGAAATCGACGATATTTTGAAAAAGGCAAACATTTTAGAAGGCGAAGCTCAAATTCTGTTCAATCGTTTAGATGGATTACCCCAAAAAATCCGACCAGATATCAAGAACATTGTACTAAGGATGTTAGCTATAATAGGAGTTGTTAAATTAGCCCCAATCCCAGTAAAGATGATGCAAGGTGACAGTGAAAAGAGGCATTCAGGTGTCAACGGAACAATAATGTTTAGTGAAAACAGGGAAGAAAAAGAAGAGTGCTGGTTGAGTCCAATGGAATCTCCGGCAAAGAACACAGAGGTAATAGCAGTACTCGGGGATTCGATGAGCCTTAACAATCATAGTCATGCTTTGTGTGAAATGGTGATTGAAAATATGCGCTTGGATTCTATAAATAAGAAGACGGATAGTAAAATCAGAGAACTGGAGGCGGATCAATTGACCTGGGAACAAGAGAGAAGAAACATAGCAAAAAAAATCCAGGAATTGAAGAATGATCAATATATTTGGCAAGATAAAATCATGAATATGGAGAAGGAAAATATAATCAGGGAACTTGAGGTACAAGACTTGGAGAGGAAAAATGTTATCCTGATGCAAGACCATAGGATCAAGGAAGATAATTGGTTATATGAAAAAATCTTGATGCAAAATGAAATTGACCAGAAGCACACAATAATACAGGACATAGAGAGAGAACTATTTAGCATGCAGAATAAAATTGACCAGATGCATACAACAAAAGAGGATATGGAGCATGAAAAAATCTCCATGCATAATGAAATTGACCAGATGAACCTAAAAATACATGAAATGAAGAAAGAACAATATAAAATGGAGAATGAAATTAACAGGCAGAACACAAAAATAACGGAATTGGAGAAGGAACTATGTAAAATGGAAAATGAACTTGACCAAAAGAACAGAAAAATACACAGCATGGAAAAGGACAAACAATTCAGGGAAAAAGAAATTATCAAAAATAATAGAGAAATACTGGGCAAAGAAAGAGAAGTATTTATCATGCAAGCTGAAATTAACAAGACGAATAAAGAAATACAGGAAATGAACAAAGAACCATTTACCATGGACATAGGGGACATGAGGGAACTACAATTTCAAATGAAGAATGAAATTAACCAGCAGGATGCAAAAATACTAGACATGGACAGAATGCTATTTGACATGCAAAGATTAATTCAAAAGAAGAATGGAGAAATAGAGGAAATGGAGAGAGAGAAAAAATTTGACTTGGAATATGAAATGGAGTTAATTGGGAAGGATAGATTGCTGTACATGAACAAAGCCCAAGATGAAATAAGAAAACAGGATAGGGTTATCTGTTATCTAAAATGTGATCTGCTTAAATATGAAAAACAAATTGAACACTTAGAAATGGAAAAGAAAAGAAATTTGGCCTTGTTACAACAATTAGATGGCCAAGTTCAAGTTCTGTTGAAACGTGTTCCAGATTTTCCGAAAGACCAACAACCCCAATTCGGAAGATTTTAGGACATATGGCAAACGTAATAGGGGTTAAACAAGGAATTAAATTTGCTCAAGAAATTGTTATAGAGGAGAAGCCTGAAAATAAATGGCAGTTTAAAGCAAAAAATTGCCTTGCCCATTTTATAAAGAAGTTTAGGTTTTTTAGGCAGATTCAAAATTCGACATAAAAAGATGGGGTCTATTATAGTTTAATGGATGAACAGGAGCAGTGGAACACAGGAGGAAAAGAGGAAAAAGAATCTACCGAAAGAGGAGGAGCCGTAGAGGATGGAGGTTACGAACAAAGGAAAAGGCAGAGCAAAAGGTAGACAGGATATGCCAAGAGGATTCCAGCATTCCAGATCTCAAGGGAATAATTTAAAAGATGGACTCAGCAAAGGGAACAGGTCAAACTGGTTCTGGTCTGCAATGTTCCTTGATAAAGATTCACCTGTACTGTTTCTTTATCAGGGGATAAATGCAGAACAAACAAGTCTGACTTATTCTAGTATGCTGTGTCCCTTGGAGAAGAATCCAAAGGACTGAAATAGTGAAACAGGAAAATTAGAACAGAAAATGGCTTGTAATTAGCAGCCAACTGAATTACCACACATTGAGAGATAGACAGGATATGCTAAGTGGATTCTAGCATTCCAGATCTCAAGGGAATAATTTAAAAGATGGACTCAGCAGAGGGAACAGGTCAAACTGGTTCTGGTCTGCAATGTTCCTTGATAAAGATTCACCTGTACTGTTTCTTTATCAGGGGATAAATGCAGAACAAACAAGTCTGACTTATTCTAGTATGCTGTGTCCTTTGGAGAAGAATCCAAAGGACTGAAATAGTGAAACAGGAAAATTAGAACAGAAAATGGCTTGTAATTAGCAGCCACCTGAATTACCAGACATTGAGAGATAGACAGGATATGCTAAGTGGATTCTAGCATTCCAGATCTCAAGGGAATAATTTAAAAGATGGACTCAGCAGAGGGAACAGGTCAAACTGGTTCTGGTCTGCAATGTTCCTTGATAAAGATTCACCTGTACTGTTTCTTTATCAGGGGATAAATGCAGAACAAACAAGTCTGACTTATTCTAGTATGCTGTGTCCCTTTGAGAAGAATCCAAAGGACTGAAATAGTGAAACAGGAAAATTAGAACAGAAAATGGCTTGTAATTGGCAGCCACCTGAATTACCAGACATTGAGAGATAGACAGGATATGCCTAAGTGGATTCTAGCATTCCAGATCTCAAGGAATAATTTAAAAGATGGACTCAGCAGAGGAGAACAGGTCAAACTGGTTCTGGTCTGCAATGTTCCTTGATAAAGATTCACCTGTACTGTTTCTTTATCAGGGGATAAATGCAGAACAAACAAGTCTGACTTATTCTAGTATGCTGTGTCCCTTTGGAGAAGAATCCAAAGGACTGAAATAGTGAAACAGGAAAATTAGAACAGAAAATGGCTTGTAATTGGCAGCCACCTGAATTACCACACATTGAGAGATAGTCAGGATATGCTAAGTGGATTCTAGCATTCCAGATCTCAAGGGAATAATTTAAAAGATGGACTCAGCAGAGGGAACAGGTCAAACTGGTTCTGGTCTGCAATGTTCCTTGATAAAGATTCACTTGTACTGTTTCTTTATCAGGTGGACATTTGCAGAACAAACAAGTCTGACAAATTCTAGCATGCATGTCCCTTGGAGAAGAATTAATGGTACTGGAATAGCGGTACAGGAAGATTGGAACAAAAAATGGCTTGAGATTGTCTGCCACCTGAATTACCAGACATTGAGAGATAGACAGGATATGCTAAGTGGATTCTAGCATTCCAGATCTCAAGAATAATTTAAAAGATGGACTCAGCAGAGGAACAGGTCAAACTGGTTCTGGTCTGCAATGTTCCTTGATAAAGATTCACCTGTACTGTTTCTTTATCAGGGGATAAATGCAGAACAAACAAGTCTGACTTATTCTAGTATGCGAGTCCCTTGGAGAAGAATCCAAAGGACTGGAATAGTGGAAACAGGAAAATTAGAACAGAAAATGGCTTGAAATTGGCAGCCATGAATTACCAGACATTGAGAGATAGACAGGATATGCTAAGTGGATTCCTAGCCTTCCAGATCTCAAGGGAATAATTTAAAAGATGGACTCAGCAGAGGGAACAGGTCAAACTGGTTCTGGTCTGCAATGTTCCTTGATAAAGATTCACTTGTACTGTTTCTTTATCATGGACAGATACAGAACAAACAAGTCTGACTACTTCTAGTATGCGGTGACCCTTGGAGAAGAATTCACAGTACTGGATAGAGGAACAGGAAGATTGGAGCAGAAATGGCTTGAGATTGGCAGCCACCTGAATTACCACCATTGAGAGATACAAATGATATGCCAAGTGGATTCCAGCATTCCAGATCTCAAGGGAATAATTTAAAAGATGGACTCAGCAGAGGGAGCAGGTCTGCAATGTTCCTTGATAAAGATTCACCTGTACTGTTTCTTTATCAGGGGATAAATGCAGAACAAACAAGTCTGACTATTCTTGTATGCTGTGTCCCTTGGAGAAGAATTTATAGAACTGGAATAGTGGAACAGGAAGATTGGAAGAAAAAATGGCTTGAGATTGGCAGCCACCTGAATTACCAGCTATTGAGAGATAGACAGGATATGCCATGTGGATTCAGCATTCCAGATCTCAAGGGAATAATTAAAGATGGACTCAGCAGAGGGAACAAGTCAAACTGGTTCTGGTCTGCAATGTTCCTTGATAAAGATTCACTTGTACTGTTTCTTTATCAGGTGGACAAATGCAGAACAAACAAGTCTGACTAATTCTAGTATGCTGTGTCCCTTGGAGAAGAATTAATGGTACTGGAATAGCGGAACAGGAAGATTGAAACAAAAAATGGCTTAAGATTGGCAGCCACCTGAATTACTAGCATTGAGAGATACACAGGATATGCCAATTGGATTCCAGCATTCCAGATCTCAAGGGAATAATTTAAAAGATGGACTCAGCAGAGGGAACAGTCAAAGTGGTTCTGGTCTGCAATGTTCCTTGATAAAGATTCACTTGTACTGTTTCTTTATCAGGTGGAGAGATACAGAATGACAAGTCTGCCTACTCTAGTATGTTGTGTCCCTTGGAGAAGAATTCATAGTACTGGAATAGTGGAACAGGAAGATTGGACAGAAAATGGCTTGAGATTGGCAGCCACCTGAATTACCATGGATTGAGAGATAGACAGGATATACCAAGTGGATTCCAGCCTTCCAGATCTCATGGTAATATAAAATATGGAGTCAGCAGAGGGAGCAGGTCAAACTGGTTCTGGTCTGCAATGTTCCTTGATAAAGATTCACTTGTACTGTTTCTTTATCAGGTGGACAGATACAGAACAAGCAAGTCTGACTACTTCTAGTATGTTGAGTCCCTTAGAGAAACATTCTTAGTACTGGAATAGTGGAACAGAAAATTTCTTGAGATTGACAGCGCCTAAAAATTACCTTGCATTGAGAGATAGACAGGATATGCCAAGTGGATTCCAGCCTTCCAGATCTCAAGTTAATAATCTACAATATGGAGTCAACAGAGGGAACAGGTCAAACTAGTTCTGATCTACAATGTTCCTTGATAAAGATTCACTTGTACTGTTTCTTTATCAGGTGAACAGATACAAAACAAGCAAGTCTGACTACTTCTAGTATGCTGTGTCCCTTTGAGAAGAATTCATAGTACTGGAATAGAGGAACAGGAAGATTGGATCAGAAAATAGCTTGAGATTGGCAGCCACCTGAATTACCAGCCATTGACAGACACAGGATATGCCAAAAGGATTCCTGCATTCCAGATCTCAATGGAATAATTCAAAATATGGACTCAGCAGAGGGAACAGGTCAAACTGGTTCTGGTCTACAATGTTCCTTGATAAAGATTCACTTGCACTGTTTCTTTATCAGGTGGACAGATACAGAACAAGCAAGTCTGCTTACTTCTAGTATAGCGAGTCCCTTGGAGAAGAATTCATAGTACTGGAAAAGTGGAAAAGTAAATTTCTTGAAATTGGAAGTGCCTATGAACTACCAGACATTGAGAGATAGACAGGATGCACAAAGTGGATTCCAGCCTTCCAGATCTCAAAGAAATAATCTACAATATGGAGTCAGTAGAGGGAACATGTCAAACTGGTTTTGATCTACAATGTTCCTTGATAAAGATTCACTTGTACTGTTTCTTTATCAAATAGACAGATACAGAACAAGCAAGTCTGACTACTTCTAGTATGCGGTGACCCTTGAAGAAGAATTCACAGTACTGGAATAGAGGAACAGGAAGATTGGAGCAGAGAATAGCTTGAGATTGGTAGCTACCTGAATTACCACTCATTGAGATATACACATGATATGCCAAGTGGATTCCAGCATTCCAGATCTCAAGATAATAATCTACAATATTGAGACAGCAGAGGGAGCAGGTCTGCAATGTTCCTTGATAAAGATTCACTTGTACTGTTTCTTTATCAGGGGATAAATGCAGAAGAAACAAGTCTTACTACTTCTTGTATGCTGTGTCCCTTGGAAAAGAATTTATAGAACTGGAATAGTGGAACAGGAAGATTGGAACAAAAATTGGCTTGAGATTGGCAGCCACCTGAATTACCAGCTATTCAGAGATAGACAGGATATGCCAAGTGGATTCCAGAATTCCAGATATCAAGTTATTAATCTACAATATGGAGTCAGCAGAGGGAACAGGTCAAACTGGTTTTGTTTTGCAATTTTCCTTGATAAAGATTCACTTGTACTGTTTCCTTATCAGGTGGAGAGATACAGAATGAGCAAGTCTGCCTACTCCTAGTATGTTGTGTCCCTTGGAGAAGAATTCATAGTACTGGAATATTGGAAATAGAAGACTGGGACAGAAAATGGCTTGAGATTGACAGCCACCTGAATTACCATGGATTGATAGATAGACAGGATATACCAAGTGGATTCCAGCCTTCCAGATCTCATGGTAATCTAAAATATGGAGTCAGCAAAGGGAGCAGGTCATACTGGTTCTGATCTACAATGTTCCTTGATAAAGATTCACTTGCACTGTTTCTTTATCAGGTGGACAGATACAGAACAAGAAAGTCTGACTACTTCTAATATGTTGAGTCAGAGAAAAATTCATAGTACTGGAATAGTGGAACAGAAAATTTCTTGAGATTGACAGCGCCTAAAAATTACCAGGCATTGTGAGATAGACAGGATATACCAAGTGGATTCCAGCCTTCCAGATCTCAAGTTAATAATCTACAATATGGAGTCAACAGAGGGAACAGGTCAAACTAGTTCTGATCTACAATGTTCCTTGATAAAGATACACTTGTACTGTTTCTTTATCAGGTGAACAGATACAAAACAAGCAAGTTTGACTACTTCTAGTATGCTGTGTCCCTTGGAGAAGAATTCATAGTACTGGAATAGAGGAACAGGAAGATTGGATCAGAAAATAGCTTGAGATTGGCAGCCACCTGAATTACCAGCCATTGACAGATACACAGGATATGCCAAGTGGATTCTAGCATTCCAGATCTGGAGTGAATTATCTAAAAGATGGACTCAGCAGAGGGAACAGGTCAAACTGGTTCTGGTCTGCAATGTTCCTTGATAAAGATTCACTTGTACTGTTTCTTTATCAGGTGGACAGATACAGAACAAGCAAGTCTGACTACTTCTAGTATTTTGTATCCCTTTGAGAAGAATTCATAGTACAGGAATAATGTAACAGGAGGATTGGAACAGAAAATGGCTTGAGATTGACAGCCACCGTAATTACCATACATTGAGAGATAGACAGGATATGCCAAGTGGATTCCAGCCTTCCAGATCTCAAAGAAATAATCTACAATATGGAGTCAGCAGAGGGAACAGGTCAAATTGGTTCTGATCTACAATATTCCTTGATAAAGATTCACTTCTACTGTTTCTTTATCAGGTGGACAGATACAGAACAAGCAAGTCTGACTACTTCTAGTATGCGGTTGGAGAAGATTTCTTAGTACTGGAATAGAGGAACAGGAAGACTGGAGCTGTAAATAGCTTGAGAGAGGCAGCCACATCAATTACCAATCATTGAGAGATCCACATGATATGCAAAGTGGATTCCAGCATTCGAGATCTCAAAGAAATAATCTACAATATGGAGTCAGCAGAGGGAACAGGTCAAACTGGTTCTCGTCTGCAATGTTCCTTAATAAAGATTCACTTGTACTGTTTCTTTATCAAGTGGACAAATGCAGAAAAAACAGGTCTGACAAATTCAAGTATGCTGTGTCCCATAGAGAAGAATTAATGGTACTGGAATAATGGAACCAGAAGATTGGAACATAAAATGGCTTAAGATTGGCAGCCACCTGAATTACCAGCCATTGAGAGATACACATGATATGCCAAGTGGATTCCAGCCTTCCAGATCTCAAGGGAATAATTTAAAAGATGGACTCAGCAAAGGGAACAGGTCAAACTGGTTCTGTTTTACAATGTTCCTTGGTAAAGATTCACTTGTACTGTTCCCTTATCAGGTGGACAGATACAGAACGAGCAAGTCTTACTACTTCTAGTTTGTTGTGTCCCTTGGAGAAGAATTCATAGTAGTGGAATATTGGAACAAGAAGATTGGAACAAAAAATGGCTTGAGATTTGCAGCCACCTGAATTACCAGCCATTAAGAGATAGACAGGATACACCAAGTGGATTCCAGCCTTCCAGATCTCAAGGTAATAATGTAAAGTATGGAGTTAGCAGAGGGAACAAGTCAAACTGGTTCTGGTCTGCAATGTTCCTTGATAAAGATTCACTTGTACTGTTTCTTTATCAGGTGGACAGATACGGAACAAGCAAGTCTGACTACTTCTAGTATGCTGTGTCTCTTGTAGAAGAATTCATAGTACTGGAATAGTGGAACAGAAAATTTCATCGCCTATGAATTACCAGGCATTGAGATAGGCAGGATATGCCAAGTGGATTCCAGCCTTCCAGATCTCAAGGTAATAATCTACAATATAGAGTCAGCAGAGGGAACAGGTCAAACAGGTTCTGATCTACATTTATTGATAAAGATTCAATTGTACTGTTTCTTTATTAGGTGGACAGATACAGAACAAACAAGTCTGAGTACTTCTAGTATGCTGTGTCCCTTGGAGAAGAATTCATAGTACTGGAATAGAGGAACCTGAAGATTGGAGCAGAAAAAGATTGATATTGGCTGCCACCTGAATTACCAGCCCTTGAGAAATATGCCAAGAGGATTCCAGCATTCGAGATCTCAAGGTAATAATCTACAATATGGAGTCAGCAGAGGAAGCAGGTCAAACTTGTTCTGGTCTGCAATGTTCCTTGATAAAGATTCACTTGTACTGTTTCTTTATCAGGTGGACAGATACAGAACAAGTAAGTCTAACTACTTCTAGTATGTTTTGTCCCTTGGAGAAGATTTTATAGTACTGAAATAGTGCAAGATTGAAACAGAAAATGGCTTGAGATTGGCATCCACCTGAATTACCATACATTGAGAGATAGACGGGATATACCAAGTGAATTCAAGCATTCCAGATCTCAAGGTAATAATCTACAATATGGAGTCAGCAGAGGGAACAGGGCAAATTGGTTCTGATCTACAATGTTCCTTGATGAAGATTCGCTTGGACTGTTTCTTTATCAGGTGGACAAATACAGAAAAAGCATGTCCGACTACTTCTAGTATGTTGTGTCATTTGGAGAAAAATTAACAGTACTGGAATAGTGTAACAGGAAGATTGGAACAGAAAATGGCTTGAGATTGGAAGCCACCTGAATTCCATATATTGAGAGAGAGACTGGATATACCAAGTGGATTCCAGCCTTCCAGATCTCAAGGTAAAAATCTAAAATATGGAGTCAGCAGAGTGAACAGGTCAAACTGGTTCTGGTCTGCAATGCTCCTTGATAAAGATTCACTTGTACTGCTTCTTTATCAGGTGGACAGATACAGAACGAGCAAGTCTGACTACTTCTAGTATGTTGAGTCCCTTGGAGAAGAATTCATAGTACTAAAATAATGGAAAAAAAAACTTAAGAATGGCAGTGCCTATGAATTACCAGACATTGAGAGATAAGACAGGATAAGCCAAGATAATTCCAGCCTTCCAGATCTCAAGGTAATAATCTACAATATGGAGTCAGCAGAGGGAACAGGGCATATTGGTTCTGATCTACTACGTTCCTTGATAAAGATTGGCTTGGACTGTTTCTTTATCAGGTGGACAGATACAGAACAAGCCAGTCTGACTACTTCTAGTATGTTGTTTCTCTTGTAGAAGAATTCATAGTACTGGAATAGAGGAACAGGAAGATTGGAACAGAAAATAGCTTGAGATTGGCAGCCACCTGAATTACCAGCCATTGAGAGATACACAGGATATGCCAAGAGGATTCCAGCATTCCAGATCTCAAGGGAATAATCTAAAAGATGGACTCAGCAGAAGGAACAGGTCAAACTGGATCTGGTTTGGAATGTTCCTTGATAAATATTCACTTGTACTGTTTCTTTATCAGGTGGACAGATACACAACAAGCAAGTCTGACTACTAGTATGTTGTGTCCTTTAGAGAAGAATTCATAGTTCTGGAATAGTGGAACAGCAAGATTGGAACAGAAAATGTTTTGAGATTGGCAGCCACCTGAAATACCAGACATTGAGAGATAGCGAGGATATACCAAGTGGATTCCAGCCTTCCAAATCTCAAGGTAATAATCTAAAATATGGAGTCAGCAGAGGGAACTGGTCTGCAATGTTCCTTTGTAAAGATTCACTTGTACTGTTTCTTTATCAGGTGGACAGATATAGAACAAGCAAGTCTGACTACTTCTAGTATGTTGTGTCCCTTGGAGAAGAATTTATAGTACTGGAATAGTGGAATAGGAAGATTGAAACAGAAAATGGCTTGAGATTGGCAGCTACCCTAATTACCAGACATTGAGAGATAGCGAGGATATACCAAGTGGATTCCAGCCTTCCAGATCTCAAGGTAATAATCTAAAATATGGAGTCAGCAGAGGGAACAGGTCAAACTGGTTCTGGTCTGCAATGTTCTTTGATAAAGATTCACTTGCACTGTTTCTTTATTAGGTGGACAGATACAGAACAAGCAAGTCTGACTACTTGTAGTATGCTGTGTTTCTTGTAGAAGAATTCATAGTACTGGAATAGAGGAAGAGGAAGATTGGAGCAGAAAATAGCTTGAGATTGGCAGCCACCTAAATTACCAGCCACTGAGAGATACACAGGATATGCCGAGTGGAATCTAGCATTCCAGATCTCAAGGTAATAATCTACAATATGGAGTCAGCAAAGGGAGCAAGTCAAACTGGTTCTGGTCTGCAATGTTCCTTGATAAAGATTACCTGTACTGTTTCTTTATCAGGGGATAAATGCAGAACAAATAAGTCTTACTACATCTAGTATGCTGTGACCCTTGGAGAAGAATTCATAGAACTGGAATAGTGGAACAGGAAGATTGGAACAAAAAAGGGCTTGAGATTAGCAGTCACCTGAATTACCAGCCATCGAGAGAGAGAGAGACAGGATATGGCAAGTGGATTCCAGCATTCCACATATCAAGGTAATAATCTACAATATCGAGTCAACAGAGAGAACAGGTCAAACTCGTCCTGGTCTGCAATCTTCTTCTTCTTCCTTTTTTTCTACATCTTTACCCACTTCTATGTGGGGTCGATGTTTCTGGTCAGCTTTCGCCATCTACCTCTGTCCCACACCTCATCATCGGTACTGTTTCTTTATCAGGTGGAAAAATGCAGAACAAAAAAGTTTGACTACTTTTAGTATGCTGTGTCCCTTGGAAAAGAACTCATGGTACTGGAAGATTGGAGCAGAAGATGGCTAGAGATTGGAAGCCACCTGAATTACCAACCAATGAGAGAGAGACAAGATATGCCAAGTGGATTTCAGCCTTCCAGATCTCAAAAGAATAATAACCCAGCCACTGAAGGAGGCAGGCCATCCTCAACTTGGTGCTAGTCCTAAGCCCGGGTAAACGGGGAAGGTTGGCGGCAGGAAAGGCATCCGGCCATGAAAAAGATCTTCAATCAGGAAAAGATACCAGTGGAATGAAGAGGAAGCCTAATCATCCCCATCTATAAGGGGAATGGAGACATCCAGGAATGTGGCAACTACAGAGGCATAACATTGATAAACCATACTATGAAAATATGGGAGAAGATCATTGAGAATAGACTCAGAGATGAAACAATTGGTGAGGAACAATTTGGATTCATGACTGGAAGAGGGACCGTCAATGCAATATTTGCTTTGAGGCAGATGATAGAAAAACATTGGGAGAAACAGAAGGGATTACATATGGTCTTTATTGACCTGGAGAAGGCATACGATCGAGGACCAGGTCAGGATGTGTGGAGATGAATGAATGAAAAGGTAGTCCTTGAGAAATACGTAAGAATTACCCAAGATATGTATGAGAGGGCAGAAGCAAATGTTAAGAGCAGTTTACGCCTAACAGAAAGTTTCCCAGTAAATGTGGAACTACATAAGGGGTCTGCATTGAGCCCTTACCTATTTGATCAGGTCAAGGATGTAGTAACTCAAGGTATTAGAGATCAGTCTCCTTGGTGCCGGTCACAAGCCCGGGTAAATGGGGAGGGTCGGCGGTAGGAAAGGCATCCGGCCATGAAAATTTAGCCAAAACCAATATGGCCAGGGAAAGTTGTGAAAATAAAATTAATGCTAGGGCATTCCCCACATGGCGATGCGTTGGGACCTCGCCTGATCCCTCTGAAAAATCGGCAAGGGCTACCCAGTCATGGGCGGGCTGGGTTAAAGAGGCAAGCTCAGAGGAAAATATCTGAGGAGAGGATGAGAGTAGCAACTCTGAATGTGGGGACAATGGCAGGAAAAGTGCGAGAGCTGGTTGACCTCATGGAGAGAAGGAAGATTGAAGTGCTGTGTGTGCAGGAGACCAGGTGGAAGGGAAATAGGGCAGGAGAACTAGCTGAAGGTTGTAAATTTTATTACAGTGGAGCAAATATGGAAGGAAGAAATTGTGAAGGAAAAATATTATCGAAAGATTTGAAGGAAAGTTTGATTGGGGTGAATAGGAAAAAGGACAGAACTGCGAGTTTAAAGCTGGGACTGGGAGCAACACTAGTCAATGTGGTGTGTGCCTATGCCCCGCAAACTGGATGTACAGAGGAGAAGGATACATTCTGGGAGGAGATGGACCAGGGGAAGGGTAATTATAGGAGGAGATCTGAATGGCCACTTGGGAATTAGTAGGGAAGGGATAGAGAGAGTGCATGGAGGTTGGGGTGTGGGTGAGATAAATGATGGGAGAGAAAGAGTGATTGATTTTGCAGTGACTTTTGACCTAGCAATGATCAACTTCTTTGAGAAAAAGATTAATCACTTTTGGAGCGGTATTTCATAAAAAAAAATCCGCTAAGGGCCTCGATTAGACTTCACCAGTCAACTCTATCTTGAGCTTATAAACCAATAGTTCTCTTTTCATCATCTCCTACTTCACGCTTCATAGTCCTCAGCCATGTAGGCCTGGTGAACTAATCGCCCCTCACCACCAGGCGACCGATTTTTTTTACCCTACTTTGTTATTATCTTTTAAGGGTTGGTGACCGTAATATCACTCCATAACATCAATATATCCGTTTTTAAAACGTTAAATGCCTGGGAACATTTATTCCAGAATTTTTACCGTTTTTTACGGAAAATTTAAACAGAGTAGCGTAATAATCAAAAGAATATAGGTAATGAAAATTGCATTAGAAAACTTAATATATTTTCTGTAAAGCATCTATTGTTATATGATAGGATGAAGAAATAGTTTCCTAAATTTTCTTATCATGAAGGCATTATGATAAGAACGATTAAGAGTTTCTAAAACTGTTTCTTATGTTCTCTTTGGCTGTTGGTAGAGAGTTAGATTGATGAACATGATTTCATGCATAATCAAATACGTATTGTATATTCATACATAGTTATATTCTTTTTAGCTAAGGTAATCAAAATAAAATGCGATTATTGAGAGAGAGAGAGAGAGAGAGAGAGAGAGAGAGAGAGAGAGAGAGAGAGAGAGAGAGAGAGAGAGAGAGAGAGAGAGAGAGAGAGAGAGAGAGAAATAAATAATAGATAAAATGGTATGCATTTACTTGCCAGTATATTTCAATTGATTTAAAAAAAAAAGTATTCTACCCATGTCTATAATAATTTATATTCATATATGATGCGAATGAAGAGATTAAACCCTGTAACCCCTGGATTATCAGATTTTTGGGTGGATCAAATGACGAAAATTTATTCAAATAAATAACAGAAAGCAGTCCAATGTAAGGCTATACTCAGAGAGAGAGAGAGAGAGAGAGAGAGAGAGAGAGAGAGAGAGAGAGAGAGAGAAATGCATGACACACCTTAAGAAGTTATATAAACAGCTGACCAGCCTGTCTTCCTATAAGAATAAAAACTGTCCATAAAAGGGCTCACAATAGGAAAACCGCCAAGCGAAGCCTGTATTTTTCGTAACAGGTTTAAACACCTAGAGGCATACGGGACCTAATATATAGACAAAGAGCATCCACTCTACCTACAGCTACACAATACAGACGACGGCACCTGTGCTAGAAACCAAAAAGATTTTCTGCGGATACGAAGATGCTGTGCGCCAGAAGTTCAAGAACATCCTTCCTGATCGCTGTCATCTTAGTGGTGGTAAGGGGAGAGAGAGAGAGAGAGAGAGAGAGAGAGAGAGAGAGAGAGAGAGAGAGAGAGAGAGAGAGATCGCAGTCATCTTAGTGGTGGTAAGGAGAGAGAGAGAGAGAGAGAGAGAGAGAGAGAGAGAGAGAGAGAGAGAGAGAGAGAGAGAGAGAGAGAGAGAGAGAGAGAGAGAGAAAAAGTACATTCCTAATTAACACAAATTTACAATCAGTTCAAACACGTTTCATGTTTCTTTGACGGATTATTTTAAGGAATAGAATTTTTTTACCCCAAGACAATATATCAAAACACATAATTCACAAGGTGTACCTAACGCTATAATTCGAATTACGTAATCACACTTCATTTACAATCTATCAATAATTTTGATCAGCATACACGTAGCAAATACATAACGATCCGCAGAGGGATTTCTTTGGTTAGTCCATACATACATACACACATACATAAATACATACATACATACATGCATACACATTATTATTATTATTATTACTTGCTAAGCTACCACCCTTGTTGGAAAAGCAGGATGTTATAAGCCCTGGGCTCCAACAGGGAAAATAGCCCAGTGAGTAAAGGAAACAAGGAAAAATAAAATATTTCAAGAACAGAAACATTAAAATATAAATAAAAACAATAAAACTTTAACAAAACAAGCGTTAGAGAAATAAGATAGAATAGCGCCCGAGTATACCCTCAAGCAAGACAACTCTAACCCAAGACAGTGGAAGACCATGGTAGAGAGGCTATGGCGCTACCGTAGACTAGAGAACAATGGTTTGATTTTGGAGTGTCCTTCTCCTAGAAGAGCTGCTTACCATAGCTAAAGAGTCTCTTCTACCCTTACAAAGAGGAAAGTGACCACTGAAGAATTACAGTGCAATAGGTAACCCCTTAGGTGAAGAATTGTTCGGTAATCTCAGTGTTGTCAGATGTAAGAGGACAGAGGAAAATCTGTAAAGAATAGGCCAGGCTATTCGGTGTATGTGTAGGCAAATGGGAAAATGAACCGTAAGCAGAGAGAAGGATCCAATGTAGTACTGTCTGGCCAGTATATATATATATATATATATATATATATATATATATATATATATATATATATATATATATATATATATATATATATGTGTGTGTGTGTGTGTGTGTGTGTATAAGTGTGTGAACACACACATATATATATAAATATGTATATATATATATATATATGTGTATATATATGATCAGTCTCTGATCATTGTCCTGCTTGCTAGGGCAATGTCACTGTCCCTTGTCTCTGCCTTTCATGAGCGGAACTAATTCCGAATGCACAAAAAAATATATTGAAAAAGTAAAGGCAGAACTCTCTTCTGGAAAATGTAATAAATAAAGCTAGATCCATATTCCATATGAAAACATCGGAAGATGTTGGCGCTGATCTTTTAATAGCCAAGAGTAGAGATAGAAAGAGACGCTAAGCATAGTGTAGTACTACATTAGATTCTTTTCTCTGGTTACGGTTCATTTTCCCTTTGCTTACACATACACCGAATATTCTGGCTTATTCTTTACATATTCTCCTCTGTCCTTATACACCTGACAACGGAGATTACCAAACAATTCTTCTTCACCCAAGGGGTTACTCTACTGTAATTGTTCAGTGGCCACTTTCCTCTTGATAAGGGTAGAAGAGACTCTTTAGCTATGGTAAGCAGCTCTTCTAGGAGAAGGACACTCCAAAATCAAACCATTGTTCTCTAGTCTTGGGTAATGCCATAGCCTCTGCACCATGGTCTTCCACTGTCTTGGGTTAGAGTTCTCTTGCTTGAGGGTACATTCGGGCATACTGCTCTAGCTAATTTCTCTTCCTCTTGTTTTGTTAAAGTTTACATAGTTTATATAAGAGATATTTATTTTAATGATGTTACTCTTCTTGAAGTATTTTATTTTTCACTTTTTCCTTTCTTTACTGGGCTATTTTCCTTGTTGGAGACCCTGGGCTTATAGCATCCTGCTTTTCCAACAAGTAATAATAATAATAATTATGCTGCTCATTTCCTTTGTTCGTTTCTATTTCCTCTAATAACGTTTTTCATTAGTCAGTTTTCTGTTCTCCTATCAAAGATATATATATTTAATGAAGACAGATCAGTGACGTTTAGTTTTTTTAATAAGATATCTTCAATGAAGACGGATCCGAAACTTGGTTTTCTGTTCTCGTATTGATTAGAATATCTTTAATGAAGACAGTTAAGAATCCTTACAAAGACTCAATAGAGACTTGAACGATGACGCCCTTGACAGACAGACATAGACAGGGCACAAACGATCAAGGCTCACCTTCGTTTCGTATTTACAGTTTCAGCGGAGGCCCTGATGATGGCAACCAGTGCTTTGCCGACTACCAGTGTTTGGGATCCAACAAGTGCTGTCTGGTGAGGACCCATACTACCACCCGAAGACTGTGCGTGCCTCCTCTATAATAATTCAAGAGGTTGAACATGGTGTGAAGCGCACACAGTGTCTCCATCTATGAGCTCATAAGTCAACTTATCACTTTAAAAGTTTGTATGAGGAGATCATGGTGAAATTCATGACTGTAAGTGTGACGTAACTTTACATGAATTAAATAAATCAATAAAATCATAATACCTTTCATTTATCATAAATTCAAATAAAATATTTGTAAAATTTGACAAGATTTCACCCCACAGTATAAATTACTGCAAATAATCCAAATAACCATATTTACACATTGAAATTTGCCTCTGATTATACATTCACCACTCTGCATGTATATAAATGAGAACTCTTGTGATTTTCAAACACCAAACTTACCATTTTAAAAATATGTATTAGTAAGAAATATTGCATGTAATGTTATGAGATGGAGTTTGTATTTATCAAAGAAATTATAATTGCGTAGATACAAAACTATCTAGGTGTAAATTTTAACCCATACCAAGTAGGCCTATACATATTTGCAAGAAGTACAAAGTACGTAAATTTGCGATAAAACTTATATTCATATATGCATAAAAATCATATGCATATGTACTTACAATAAAACTAACTGTACCCATGCAAATTTATCATAAAAACTACTTATAACGCATACACATTTATCATAAAATATTTATGCATTTATATTGTATTACAAAAACTACATGCAATAAATTTGGAATTTATATGAAAAAAAATTAATGCATATTTGTTTTCAGTCGTATCATAAAAGCTATTCAAAGAAAAACACTTGAAAAACACTCAGTGTAAACCTCCACCACGACAGCTTATATTGGTCAACCTTTTGCTCAACCTTGACCTTTGACCTAGGACTTTCAAAATCGAATCACTTTCACATTTCAACATAATTAATTCCGGAGTTTCTCTACTCTATGAGTAAAATTGTGGCCAGGAAGTTGTTCACAAACAAACAAACTGACAAACGAACAAACAGGGGTGAAAACATAACCTCCTCCCAACTCCCTTGGCGATGGTAAAACGAGAAGACTGTGGTAGAAATGAAATATGATAATGCTACCAATTCCCTTTGAAAAAGAGACCAGATAAATTCTGTCACTACTTCCTGGTTGTAGCTCCAGGCACTACTAACCCTTCACATTGGAAAAAAAAAAAAAAAAAAAAAAAAAAAAAAGCGTACTTTTATAATCATATCTCGTAAGTACGCGCTCAAAGAAGTTGAAAATATCCAGGAAAGAGTACAGTACTATGTATAAAACTCATCTGTTTCTTCACATTGCAATAAATATGATTTTCTTCAAGAAGAAGATGGATGTGGCAGAGATGAGAATGTTGAGATGGATGTGTGGGGTGACAAGAAGAGATAAGATACGGAATGAGGTAATTAGGGGTACCACAGGAGTTAGAGAACTATCAGATAAGATCCAAGAAAGTAGACTGAGGTGGTATGGTCATGTTAAGAGAAGAGATGAACAGTATATTGGGAGGAGAGTGATGGAAATGGAGGTACAGGGAACGAGAAGGAGAGGGAGACCAAAGCGAAGGTGGGTGGACTGTATCAAGGATGACCTTCGATCAAAGGGATTAACCGGTGATGAGACAAAGAAGAAGAAGAAGAAGAAGAAGAAGAAGAAGATCATTTTCTTCCGTCAAATGGAATCAGGAGTGGGGCTTGCTAAAACTTTGATCAGACTGTCTTCACATTGAGGTGGGCATCCCCCCCCGCTCCTGCCATTCTCTCTCTCTCTCTCTCTCTCTCTCTCTCTCTCTCTCTCTCTCTCTCTCTCTCTCTCTCACTCTCTGTCAGTGTTTGTGTGTATGTGAATGTTTGTATACGAGTGTTTGAGTGTGTGTGTGTGAGAGAGAGAGTCTGTGTTTGAGTTTATGTATGAACGTTTTTCTGTGTGTGTGTGTGTTATTGCATTGAGTTTATGTATGCAATTATTTGTGTGTGTTTGTGAGTTGAGTTTATGTATGCAATTATTTGTGTGTGTTTGTGCGTTGAGTTTATGTATGCAATTCTTTGTGTGTGTTTGTGAGTTGAGTTTATGTATGCAATTATTTGTGTGTTTGTGCGTTGAGTTTATGTATGCAATTATTTGTGTGTGTTTGTGCGTTGAGTTTATGTATGCAATTATTTGTGTGTGTTTGTGCGTTGAGTTTATTTATGCAATTATTTGTGTGTGTTTGTGCGTTGAGTTTATTTATGCAATTATTTGTGTGTGTTTGTGCGTTGAGTTTATGTATGCAATTAATTGTGTGTGTTTGTGCGTTGAGTTTATTTATGCAATTATTTGTGTGTGCTTGTGCGTTAAGTTTATGTATGCAATTATTTGTGTGTGTTTGTGAGTTGAGTTTATGTATGCAATTATTTGTGTGTGTTTGTGCGTTGAGTTTATTTATGCAATTATTTGTGTGTGCTTGTGCGTTGAGTTTATGTATGCAATTATTTGTGTGTGTTTGTGAGTTGAGTTTATGTATGCAATTATTTGTGTGTGTTTGTGCGTTGAGTTTATTTATGCAATTATTTGTGTGTGCTTGTGCGTTGAGTTTATGTATGCAATTATTTGTGTGTGTTTGTGAGTTGAGTTTATGTATGCAATTATTTGTGTGTGTTTGTGCGTTGAGTTTATTTATGCAATTATTTGTGTGTGCTTGTGCGTTGAGTTTATTTATGCAATTATTTGTGTGTGTTTGTGCGTTGAGTTTATTTATGCAATTATTTGTGTGTGCTTGTGCGTTGAGTTTATTTATGCAATTATTTGTGTGTGCTTGTGCGTTGAGTTTATTTATGCAATTATTTGTGTGTGTTTGTGCGTTGAGTTTATGTATGCAATTATTTGTGTGTGCTTGTGCGTTGAGTTTATTTATGCAATTATTTGTGTGTGCTTGTGCGTTGAGTTTATTTATGCAATTATTTGTGTGTGTTTGTGCGTTGAGTTTATTTATGCAATTATTTGTGTGTTTGTGCGTTGAGTTTATGTATGCAATTATTTGTGTGTGTTTGTGCGTTGAGTTTATTTATGCAATTATTTGTGTGTGCTTGTGCGTTGAGTTTATTTATGCAATTATTTGTGTGTGCTTGTGCGTTGAGTTTATTTATGCAATTATTTGTGTGTGTTTGTGCGTTGAGTTTATTTATGCAATTATTTGTGTGTGCTTGTGCGTTGAGTTTATTTATGCAATTATTTGTGTGTGCTTGTGCGTTGAGTTTATGTATGCAATTATTTGTGTGTTTGTGCGTTGAGTTTATGTATGCAATTATTTGTGTGTGTTTGTGAGTTGAGTTTATGTATGCAATTATTTGTGTGTGTTTGTGCGTTGAGTTTATTTATGCAATTATTTGTGTGTGTTTGTGCGTTGAGTTTATGTATGCAATTATTTGTGTGTGTTTGTGCGTTGAGTTTATGTATGCAATTATTTGTGTGTGTTTGTGCGTTGAGTTTATTTATGCAATTATTTGTGTGTGTTTGTGCGTTGCGTTTATTTATGCAATTATTTGTGTGTGTTTGTGCGTTGAGTTTATGTATGCAATTATTTGTGTGTGTTTGTGCGTTGAGTTTATTTATGCAATTATTTGTGTGTGCTTGTGCGTTGAGTTTATGTATGCAATTATTTGTGTGTGTTTGTGCGTTGAGTTTATTTATGCAATTATTTGTGTGTGTTTGTGCGTTGAGTTTATTTATGCAATTATTTGTGTGTGCTTGTGCGTTGAGTTTATGTATGCAATTATTTGTGTGTGTTTGTGCGTTGAGTTTATGTATGCAATTATTTGTGTGTGTTTGTGCGTTGAGTTTATGTATGCAATTATTTGTGTGTGCTTGTGCGTTGAGTTTATGTGTGCAATTATTTGTGTGTGTTTGTGCGTTGAGTTTATGTATGCAATTATTTGTGTGTGTTTGTGCGTTGAGTTTATGTATGCAATTATTTGTGTGTGTTTGTGCGTTGAGTTTATGTGTGCAATTATTTGTATGGGTGAGTGTTTGTATGTGTTTTTGTGCGTTTGAGTTTATGTATGCAATTATATGCAATCATTTGTGTGTGTGTTTGTGCGTTAAGTTTATGTATGCAATAATTTATATATGCGAGAGTTTGTATGTGTGTTTGTGCGTTTGAGTTTATCTGCTAGTGTGCTTATGACTGTAATTAAGTGCTATTATTGTGTAGGACATGAAGGGAAAAAATGCCATCCATAAGAATGCATAAAATATAATTATATCAATTATCAACAGAGATTAATCTTGCAATTCGAGAACTGACAGAATTCCTTTAGGCTGAAGAAATCTGAGAAATCATACCCTTCACGATCTGACCCTATTTTTAATACTTGATACTTTTAGGTCAAATAAAGTTATAAAATATATAAATAATATAATTCACTTCATTATCACATCATATTAAATAGGAATATCAAAACGTTGTTAATACTAAGGTTTCATTGGACGAGAATGTCTTTAGATAAATTTAACTTTAGTCGAAATTGTTTTAGATCAGAGTTTCCTATCGTTCCCCCCCCCACACACACCTTATATATATACATATATATATATATATATATATATATATATATATATATATATATATATATATATATACATATACATACATATATATATATATATATATATATATATATATATATATATATATATATATATATATACAGTTTATATATATATATATATATATATATATATATATATATATATATATATATATATATATATATATATATTTATATATATATATATATATATATATATATATATATATATATATATATATGTATATATATATATATATGTATATATATATATATATATATATATATATATATATATATATATATATATATATATATATATATATGTGTGTGTGTGTGTGTGTGTGTGTTTGTATGATAGCACTAAACATCATAAACATCAAAAGAAAACAACAAATAGATGATAAGACACTCGATGAACAGATGAAAACCCCAATATTCCTTTTCCCAAACAACCAATGTATCAAAATCATCAAACGATGATTCTCCCACACATCAATTCAACAAACCTTTACGTGTAATAATTTTGCAAGTTCCTTTCCTTGCCATTCTTTTTCTTCAAAGTTTTTACTCGCCGCCTGCATTCCGTTGCAAGCACCTCAAAGCGACATAGAATCACGTTCAGAGGATCCTGGGCAGGATGTGCCAAGTCCTGAAGTGCATCCTGGCTACGGAGGAGATCTGGACCCATATCCCTGGCGTCTCTCATTGCGGAACTCATATCGATAAAAAGTTTTTTTTTTTTTTATTCTTCACTCGTGCCAAAGTGCCAAGATGATTAAAAAATATATCCAAGTGAATATAGATTTTTTTACACATACATTGTGTATACATGCATGTTCATATATACATCCAAGAATATTTTATAAGTTGATTTTATATTCGCTAAAAAGGACTAACCAAAAAAAAATCACATTTATAAAACCATAAAAATCATGACAGGAGAAAAGAAACCATAAAAATGGACACCCATTTTACAGAAAAAAAAAATAAGGAAACAAAACCCTAATCATCATAACCAGGATGTGCTGACAGATACATAAAACAAAAAGACAAACAGGAGTAGCGGATTCTCGGCCGACTTTTAAGAGTTTCGTTGCCACCGAAGGGGGCCGCAAAAGGGAAATTCTTGGGCTCAGAAAATGTGTGAACGCGTGCCACTGGGATCCCCTCGAGGTTCGTGCGGGGAGGATTAGTATAAAAGAGCTTACATAAATACCCAGAATTATTCTTGCGCCAAACGCCATCGAGAAAGTAGCCACGACAGCATGAATCACTCGAGCTGCTTTACGTGTCTCACTCTTCTTCTTCTTCTTCTTATGGTAAGGAATCAATGTTCGTTTTAATGTATGCTATTGCAATACCAGCTAAGCAAACACGCATGTATGTGTGCAAACACGTAAACACATTATATATATATATATATATATATATATATATATATATATATATATATATATATATATATATATATATATGCTGTATATATATATATACAGTATATATCTATACTCTATATATACACAGTATAAATATATATATATATATATATATATATATATATATATATATATATATATATATATATATATATATATATATATTTTTATATATATATATATATATATATATATATATATATATATATATATATATATATATATATATATATATATATATATATATATATATATATATATGAAACAGACCTCAGACATGTCCTTCCACCTGCATCTGTTTATGGTCTTTCTATGCCAGTTTATTCCTCAAATTGTCTTAGTTCGTCAATCAACAGTCTTCTCTTCCTTCCCCTGTATCTTTTGCAATCTCTAGGAACCCATTCTGTTATTCTTAACGTCCGTCTCTAGTCGGTCGTTCTCATTATATGTCCTACCCACGTCCATTTCATTTCATAACTGTTAGAAAATCATCTACTTTAGTTTGCTTTCGTATCCATATTGCTCTTTTTAGGTCTTTTAGTGTTTTTCCAATCATTATTCTTTCCATAACTCTTTGAGTTGTAATTAGTTTTTATTCTAAGGCTTTGGCTTTAGTAAGACTCCAAGTTTCTGATGCATAAGATAATACTGGTAGGACCATTTGATTAAATACATATCTTTTTAGAGAAAGTGGCATTTTACTCTTCATAATCTTATTTTGTTTACTAAAAGATCTCCATCTCATGCTTATACTTCTTTTAATTTCGGTCGCTGGCCTGGGAAAACACTTACTGTGTGTCTTAAGTATGTATATTCATTAACGATATCTAGAAGTTCGTCCATAAGAATTATTTGCTGTGTCTACAATTTCATTACCTTAGTTTTACTCATATTCATTTTCAGTCCTATTCAAATCTTCTATCAACTTTTGCAATTCCTTCCATGATTCACCAAATACAACTACGTCATCTGCAAATATTAAGTTGTTTAGGTATTCCCCATCTATGTAAATTCCTATTTTTTTTCCAATCTATTTCTTTTTTTAATTCTTCTAGGCACACAGTGAATAATTTAAGAGATGGGGTCTCCCAGTTCAATTCCATTCCCAATTAGGAACTTTATCAATATCTTATGTAGTTTTAGGATCCCTGTAAATACAGATATATTCAATTGTTATAACTTAAGATTCTTCTATTTCTTGCTTTGAAGGACTTTCATTACTACTGAAGTTTTGACAGAATCAAAAGCTTTCTCATACTCTATAAATACCATACATAGTGATTTGTCATACTCATTTAATTTTTCCATTAGCTGGTCAATTACATGGATGTGGTCAGTTGGTGAATATCCACTTCTATAGCTTGCCTGCTCTCTTGGTTGAATAAAGGCTAGCTGTCTTTCTATTCGGCCTAATATGGTCTTTGTAAATATCTTATATTTTACGGAGAATAAAGTTAATGGGCGTAAATTTTTCAGACTTCTGTGTCTCCCTTTTTGTGAATTAATATAAAGTTTTTCCAAGCTGTAGGTATAGAGCATTCTTGCAGACATTTGGTGCTTTTCAATAATTTCTTTCCTTTTCCTACTGTTACTTTTGATACCGGCTCAGGTGTTTCATTATTTCAACAGGCAAAGTTATTTCTTATATCACTATTGTATAGCATTGTATAGAAATCCTCTGCAACTTTTAATCCTCCTTCTCTATTATTGATAACACTTCCATTTTCATCCTGAAAATCAAACATCTGTTGGCACCCTGATCCAAGTCTTCTTTTTATCAATTTGATGCTTCTTCCTTTCTTTGCGGTTTCCTAAATTTTTGTCGGACTGTGTTTACGAATGTCTTGGGGTTTTTAGTTTGTTTATTGCTTTGTATAGTTCTGCTAATTCTATTTCATCTCTCATGGATTTTACCCTCGAATCTCCAATCTTTTCTTTATTGTTTTTGTTTTTTCCTGATACTTTTCTTTGGTCTTGTTTAGGAACTTTACCACCTGTCTCTTGAGCTGATTCCAATACAAATTATGTTAAATTACTGTTAATTTCTTCTTTATTTGCTTCCATTTCATCATGCAGATGAGAGTACCCATTTTGTATTGCTGAAATAGTCATAAAATTTCTCTCTTATTACAGGAGTATTTATTTTCTTTTTTAAAACAAGATTATCTGTTTCCTTCCTTAGATTTAAACAAAATTTGCTTTTCACCATTCTATGGTCGTTTGACTTCAACTTGTCCAACACTGAAATGGGTTAGATACAATATTATTCATGATTCTGATTATACTATGTATGGGGCTCAAATTCTATACCAACTCAATGTGACGCAAAAATTGTTTCTATGTCTGGCAACCAGATATGTATTTCAGTCGAGAAAAGTAAAAAAAGTGAAAATTACCCATTTTTACCCCTCTATCGCAAAATTCTGGAATGGGTTAGATACAATATTATTCATGATTCTGATTATACTATGTATGGGGCTCAAATTCTATACCAACTCAATGTGACGCAAAAATTGTTTCTATGTCTGGCAACCAGATATGTATTTCAGTCGAGAAAAGTAAAAAAAGTGAAATTTACCCATTTTTACCCCTCTATCGCAAAATTCTGAAATGGGTTAGATACAATATTAGTCATGATTCTGATTATACTATGTATGGGGCTCAAATTCTTTACCAACTCAATGTGACGCAAAAATTGTTTCTATGTCTGGCAACCAGATATGTATTTCAGTCGAGAAAAGTCAAAAAAGTGAAAATTACCCATTTTTACCCCTCTATCGCAAAATTCTGAAATGGGTTAGATACAATATTATTCATGATTCTGATTATACTATGTATGGGGCTCAAATTCTATTCCAACTCAATGTGACGCAAAAATTGTTTCTATGTCTGGCAACCAGATATGTATTTCAGTCGAGAAAAGTCAAAAAAGTGAAAATTACCCATTTTTACCCCTCTATCGCAAAATTCTGAAATGGGTTAGATACAATATTTTTCATGATTCTGATTATACTATGTATGGGGCTCAAATTCTATACCAACTCAATGTGACGCAAAAATTGTTTCTATGTCTGGCAACCAGATATGTATTTCAGTCGAGAAAAGTCAAAAAAGTGAAAATTACCCATTTTTACCCCTCTATCGCAAAATTCTGAAATGGGTTAGATGCAATATTAGTCATGATTCTGATTATATTATGTATGGGGCTCAAATTCTTTACCAACTCAATGTGACGCAAAAATTGTTTCTATGTCTGGCAACCAGATATGTATTTCAGTCGAGAAAAGTCAAAAAAGTGAAAATTACCCATTTTTACCCCTCTATCGCAAAATTCTGAAATGGGTTAGATACAATATTATTCATGATTCTGATTATACTATGTATGGGGCTCAAATTCTATACCAACTTATTATGACGCAAAAATTGTTCTATGTCTGGCAACCAGATATGTATTTCAGTCGAGAAAAGTCAAAAAAGTGAAATAAAACCCATTTTTACCCCTCTATCGCAAAATTCTGAAATGGGTTAGATACAATATTAGTCATGATTCTGATTATACTATGTATGGGGCTCAAATTCTTTACCAACTCAATGTGACGCAAAAATTGTTTCTATGTCTGGCAACCAGATATGTATTTCAGTCGAGAAAAGTCAAAAAAGTGAAAATTACCCATTTTTACCCCTCTATCGCAAAATTCTGGAATGGGTTAGATACAATATTATTCATGATTCTGATTATACTATGTATGGGGCTCAAATTCTATACCAACTTATTATGACGCAAAAATTGTTTCTATGTCTGGCAACCAGATATGTATTTCTGTCGAGAAAAGTAAAAAAAGTGAAAATTACCCATTTTTACCCCTCTATCGCAAAATTCTGAAATGGGTTAGATACAATATTATTCATGATTCTGATTATACTATGTATGGGGCTCAAATTCTATACCAACTCAATGTGACGCAAAAATTATTTCTATGTCTGGCAACCAGATATGTATTTCAGTCGAGAAAAGTGAAAAAAGTGAAATTTACCCATTTTTACCCCTCTATCGCAAAATTCTGAAATGGGTTAGATACAATATTATTCATGATTCTGATTATACTATGTATGGGGCTCAAATTCTATACCAACCCAACGTTTCGCAAAAATCATTTCTATTTGTGGCAACCACAGATGTATTTCAGTCGAGAAAATTTTTTGAAAATTCTGACCATCCTCTACATTCAGATCTTCCTGGACAGTTCCATCATGTTAGTAATACTGGGCATGCAGTTGCATGCAGTTAATTCTAATAGTCAGGTCTTTTCCATCATGAGGCTCAATATTGCACAGTATTCTAGAAGTTTTATTCCACCTGTGACCAAGTCGTTGAATGATCTTCCTAATCACGTAGTTGAATCGGTAGAATTTTAACAGTTCAAACACGTAGAAAAACCGTCATGGCCATCTCACCCAAAAATATTTATTGGTTCGGTCAAAATCCGTTTTATGTTGAACAGGCTGACATGTCTTTTAATAGTTTTTTTGGGCTCAAGCCATGACGTCCTGACGGAAGGTTCCTTCCGTAGCTTCCTATCTGTAGTTAAATATACCCTAGGAAGCTACTGAAGGAACCTTCCATCAGGATGTCATGGCTAGATTTTTCGCTTCGCTCAAAATCCGTTATATATGAAATTTCTCTTATAATGTTTTTAAAACGGATTTTTACCTAGGAAAAATATATTTTTGGGTGAGATAGCCATGTCCTCTGGATGGAAGGTCCCTCCGGCAGCTTCCTACTGTATAATATTTCTGCGAGTGATATTACAAGAGAATTACCCTCAGATATCATGGGTTCTAACCCCCGAACGACTATCCTAAGATATCAATATTTTACATGATTCTGATAATACCATGTATGTGGTTCAAGTTTTTTACCAAATCCATGTTTTGCAAACATTTTTTTCTATTTCTAGCCGGCAGAGATGTATTTTTGTCAAGAAAATCAAACTATTGCTCTCTAGTCTTGGGTAGTGCCATAGCCTCTGTACCATGGTCTTCCACTGTCTTCTCTTCATCTTGTTTTGTTAAAGTTTATATTGAAAATATTCATTTTAATTTTGTTACTGTTCTTAAAATATTCTATTTTTCCTAGTTTCCTTTCCTTACTGGGTTACTTTCCCTGTTGGAGGCCCTGGGCTTACAGCATATCCTGCTTTTCCAACTAGGGTTGTAGCTTAGCAGGTAATAATAATAATAATAATAATAATAATAATAATAATAATAATAAAAAACTTGAAAATTACCAAATTTGATCCTTCAACCACGAGGCCTGCTTCCGGATGCAACTTGCTGCCTAAATGGAATTTCTTATTGTTTTAAATTTGCGTCCACTAATTCTTTATTCCATAATGTAAGCAAAATTAGGAATGAGAATTTTTTTCTTCAATATCTGTGCAGTTATTCAAACCCCAAATTCGCATGTCAACATTTATGACTGATATAGTGATAGGTCTGTTATATCAGTGTTGCAAGATGGGCTAGACTAAATCTCCCTGTTTTGGTCTTAAAAAATTCCCTTTCTCAAGCAAAATATATCCTTTTTCTACATTATATATATATATATATATATATATATATATATATATATATATATATATATATATATATATATATATATATATATACACACACACACACACACACACACACACATATATATATATATATATATATATATATATATATATATATATATATATATATATACATACATATATATATATATATATATATATATATATATATATATATATATATATATATATATAATGATCAATTGAACATATGGCTTCTATCACCTCACGACATTAACTCATCAGGGGGTAAAAATTAAACTCTTTTCCATGGTTTTACTTTACATTTATTTTACTAACTACAGTTTTAGCCAGCCATTAGTTCATGGCTATCTTCTGAACTTGATGTACATTCATCAATAGGAATACAGTAGGCCTAAAGCATAATAGAAATCTAGATACAAAACAAATATTTGTGAAGAGAAAATTACGAGTTTACTAAAAGAAAAACTGTTTATATGTCTTTGAAAACAAAATATTTTTATACATTAGTGTGAAGCAAGAAAAATAATAGTAGATATTGAACAAGGATGGATAATTTAGAGAATACCATATATAAAGTTATGAAAAACAGAAGTACATAATGTATTGAATGCATACCGATATCATAAGTTTAATTCTTATTTGAGGAGAAAATTCCAAGTAAATAGTAGTATTATCTTTAACATGAAGACTGATTCAGTTGTTTTCAACCTATTGTATAATAGGAATTCTTTGGGTCGGATTAAAAGTTTCGTCAATCCTCAGTTTGCCGGGAGGGATAGTTAAGCTGCAACAACGTAACAGTTAAACTCTCGATCTATTCCCACTGCCATCTGTTCAGAATTCGTGCCCTCAGAAACAGAAACAATCTTTTTTGCTACTTGTCATAGATTTTGTGTCTTCTCCCAATTTTATTTTACCATCTTGCTTGCTTGCTTGTGAGATTGCCCAGCCCTTCTTGCTGGACACGGGCTCTTTCATATGGAACCTTCGAATAAAATTTCCCACTTGATTTTAGTATTTTATTTTCCTTTTTACCTTTTTGAACTCAAAATTTCCCAAAACAACGGAAATTTTCCTCCATCTGTCATTATGACTTTCAGTATACCAAGTATAAGTAAGTATAAGTATGACTTTCAGTGGTTAGGTCTATATATACACCAGAGTATTAGTACTCTCATTAATAGAACCAACTTTTCTACTATTTATAGCTTCTCTCATTTTTCTTTTCTTATGTATTGTGCTTTTCATAAATGCGAAACAGAGTAAAATTTCCCTGTTGATTTCGAAGTTTTCTTCCTATTTTCGTAAAACAGGGAAATTTTCCTCTTTTCTGTTTTAATGTTAATGTTTTAAAGTATTTTATTTTAATTGTTCATTACTTCATGTGTTTTTTTTTTATTTCCTCACTAGGGTCCTATACTATAGCATCGTCTGTTACTACCTGGCCTTACTAATCGAGAAAGTTATTTACTGCTAGCCGAACATAACGCCATCCGCGGGTAGCTATCTCCGGGTAGAAAGATTTCAGTCCTCTAAGTCCAGGGATTGTTGTGTACGTGAAGACTGAAGATGGTTCCCCTGGTTCCCTGGTTCCTTATTGCTCACTCCGCAAAGTAAGTTTGCGGGCACTCTATCTCTTTATAGATAGGTGCAAAGCTTCTAAGCTTATTCTTATTATTAAGTTTATATCATCTGTGCCTTAAATAAATTAATATCATAATGAGGTTCTCAATCTTTACTTTTATTCCCTTCTACTTTGAAATTGGATAGGATAACACCTTGCTATCATCAGTTTTGGCAACCTGTTGTGGTAATCAGTTTGGGCTTCTTAAACTCTTCTTTTATATTCATTGCCCTATCTATAAATACAGCCAGATCCCTGCTAGGATTTTTCAGCATACCTAAACTTATTTCTACATTCTTTAGCTGTTCTAACTTTGGGCATAAAAATAAATGTTCGGTGGTGTCTTCTTCCTCTTTGCATACATCACACAAATTGTCATCATATTTTCCCCTGAAATTTGCTTTTAAGTTGAGCATATTTAATCTTGCTTTCATCACAAGGGATGCCTTATCCAGATACATTTCTCTGATATAAGGCATAGGGCCATTTCCTTTAATAAATCTTAATTTTTTCATTATTTTCTTTTTTTCTTCAATAGTTTCTTCTATTTTTTTCTATAATTCTTTTCTTGATTTCTTTTTTCAGGGTCCTTTTCCCCCAACTTCTTATTTCTTCCACTTCCATCCCATATTTACTGCAGATTTCTTCTACGCTCTTGCTCCAGCACTTCCCATATGGGTTCTTCAACTGATCCTCAATTATCTCTCTTACTAATCTTTTTTCCTCGGAGTTTATGATGTTATGGAAGAGCATTAATTTCTTATATTCTATTCTGCAGGACACCGGCCATATTCCTGTTTCTGCAAGTATGCCCCAATATGGAGTACTTGCAGGTAGTTCATACATATTTCTTATTATCTTGTATTGGAGGTTTTCTAGATCTTTCATATCTTTGTCCCAAATTACACTCCAGGTCTCCACGTTGGCAAATATTGTTGGTACTACTACTGTTTCATATATTTTCTTTCTGACTTCCAATGCCATCTTTCCAACTTTTCTCGTATCCCCATATTTTCTTATTTCTTGGGTCATATATGCAACCCTCTGGGTTTTTTTACTGATACTCAATTCTTTGTTTCCCTTCTCTGTATACCATTCACCCAGATACTTATATTCCTTAACTAAACTTACTTTTCCGTTCTTCACTTTTGTTTCAATCTCCACCTCTTTCTCATTCTTTCTTTTGTTAATTCTTAATACACCCGATTTTTTGGGGTTGGTGTTTATAGTGAATTTCTTTAGGGTCTCTAGGCTATGACAGTTACTTATGGCACTTTCGATACCATCTTTCCTTCCTGAGGGAAACATTATATCATCTACAAATACAAGTGATTCAATTTCAATATTTCTTATCAATGTGATATTTTTTCTGCTAATGCTATTAACTTTGTCAGTTGCTATACTGCATAGCTTGGGTCCATATATAGTTCCTTGTCTAACATTTCCTTCAATCGTTATATCTTCTGTTGTACCTGCTGGGCAGTTGATGGCTGCTCTACCTTTCTCATTCATTTTTTTAACTATCAATGCTTCTTTCCATCCTATCATTTTTCCCATTTCTTTTATGCAGTCCTTTAGGTCTAGCTTATCAAAGCACTTATACGCATCACAGAACCATACGTATGTCGACCCTCCCAAATAGGCGTTATAGTCTATTACTGCATTTAGTGTAAGCAGATGATCGGCCGTAGATCTTCCTTCAATGCCTCCACACTGGAATCGACTCATCTCTTCTTTGAATCTGTCCTTATATTTTTTCATCCTTATTTTCTCGTATATTTTACTAATTATGCTTGTAATAAATAAGCCTCTTTTATTTTCTAGTTCCATTTTATTTCCCTTTTTGTGGATTGAAAGTATCCACATCTCTTCCCACTCTTTAGGGATACATATGCTTTCGTCAATTTCTGTGAGTATCAGCTTCAGACTTTCTATTATTTCTTTCCCCATCATTTTAATCATAACATTGTTCAATCCTTGCCTGTCCATTGTGTATTTGTCTTTCAGGCTTTTTATGATGGCTTCTACTTCTTGATATGTTATTTTCTCTTCCTTGCTGGATCTCACTCTGTTACTTCCTGACAGCCATTTATCAAACATGTTGTTGATTTCTTCTGCCAGGGTCTCTTCTTCACTTTTGAGATTTTCTAGCATAAATAAATCACTGTAGAATTTCTCAAATTCTTTCTTTATTTCTTCAACATCCTCTATTATTTCTCCATCCTTTCCTCTGATTGCTGTACATTTACTGGCATTTTTTCCATCCACTTTCTTCTTGAATTCCCAGAAGGCTGTGCTGTTCATACCTCCTTTTGCTTTGATTTCTTCTACTTGCTTGATTATTCTTAAACCTTCCTCTTTTTGTTTTTCTTCTTGTATGTATAGGTCTACAAGGCTCTCCTGTACTTTCATTCTTCTCTTGACCTCATTGTTTTCCTTTCCAACATTAATACAATTCTTTTTTAAGGTTCTTTTAAGTTTCATTAATTTCCTTAATTCCTTGGACCTCTTGTTTTTTTCTGTTTGTCTCTTTTACACTACATTTTCTTAATATTTCTTGCACTTTTTTTTGCCATTTTGAATATTTTATTCTTATATTAGCTTTTTTTTTGGCAATCTTTATGAGTTCCTTTTTATCTTTGTGGACTTTTAAATGGTTCCAGACTATTTTATATCTTACCTTTCTTTCTTTCTTGTTTAGGGTCAACCAATTCATTTCGAGTAGGATGGCACAGTGATCAGAATACACCATTTCTTTTGATATTCTGTAGGGTGTTATCAATTTCTCTTCGTCAATTACCATGCTCCTAATGCCTTCTTCGTCTTCTTCTCTAACTAGAGCATAATCTATCACTGATTTCTTCTCTTTTTCAATTCTCGTCCAAGTCCCTCTGCATTTCGGGTTGCTATTTGCAATTATCATGTTGGACTCCTCTGCTAAATCTCTTTACATTTTGCCTGATTTTGTAATCTCATTACTATTGTTTTTTATTATGCTTCCTACTTTACAGTTGAAGTCTCCCATTACAATTACTTTTTCTTCTCTGCTATTTGCTATCATTATTTCGTCTTTAATAGACTTGTACATATTTTCTAAATGGCTTGACTTTGTTTTATTTTCTTGTGGGGCATAGATTACTCCTAATCTGACTTTAGTCTTCCCATTATCAATTTTTAACCATTGAGACTCGTGACCCTGATTTTCGCTTTTTATTTCCACCATTACATTTTCCAATTCATTTTTTATTGCAATCAACACTCCTCCTCCGTTTGATTTTCTGTTATTATTAAAGACCCTATAACCAGCTATCTTCAAATTTTCTTCCTCCTTCAGATGGGTTTCTGTGATGCAAATAACAGTTGGTTTAACTTTTTCTATTATTTTCTCTAGCGAGTCCACTTTTGATTTTATGCCCCTTATATTAATGTAATAGATCTTGAAAGCTTTGTAAAATTTTGCTTTCTTTTTTCCTCTTCTCTTTTTATTTCTTCTTTTCTCTTCCATTTTTACAGGCAACGACCTGTTCTTCCTTGACCACCCTGTGGTATCATGTAGTCCATTCCTAGGGCTGTGTTGGGGTTTCCCACTGCCCTTTCTGCCCACGTCAAGTTGTGTTGACTCGGGTTGTATGATTTTTCGTACCTTATTTCTTGTATCAATCTCCCCATTTCCTCCATTCTCGAATTTAAAAAATTTAATTGGTTTTCCATCCTTGTTTTACTTGGACCGTTGCTTACTTGATTCCTTACTTTTCCCCCCTTTATATGTTCATACTGCTCCTCGTTTCCTCTAAATTTTGATCTGGTTTCTTTGAATCTAACATTGTAGTGCCTGAATGAGCATGTATGGCCTCTTTTGCAGGTACCGTTCACATAATCTCTGCATATTTTCGATCCATCTTTCCCATAGTTTATTTTGTTGACCATTTTCTTTTCCCAGTGACCATATTTGCACTCCCTGCCTAACCTACACCTGCCTTCTTTGTAAAACTTACACTGGATATGCTTCCTCATCTCGTTTCTCTGAGGGTTATCTTCACCTTCCAGGCTGCGTCTGTGGAGGAAGTCGCATGATCGTCCTTTTTTACAGATTCCCTTTCTAAAGTAGTAACATATTTTGGGGGTCTTTTCTTTCCGTTTTTCTGAGGGAATCTCATTCTGTTCTTTCTCTTTTCCATCATTACTTGTTTCATCTTTGCTTTCTTCATTATTTACCACTGAATTATTTTCACCTGAATTTGAATTTTCCCCCTCTGTTGTCTCTGTTCTTTCTAAACTAGTTGCCCTTTCATTTGCCAACTCCTCTACTTTGCCCTCTGTTATTAATTTTCTGTTGATGATCTTCAAGTCCTCAATGTGGGACCATTGGTTCCCTATTGTTCGTTTATGGTCAGCCAGTTCACCTAGGCACAATTCTAGATCATCTTTATAGTTCCGACACTCTTTTTTAAGCATTTCTATTTCAGCATCTCGTGAACTGATTTTGTAGCAGTTATCTTCCAGCAATTTTGACATCAAATTTATGTGGCTTCCCATTTGCGACTCTGACATTAAATTTTCTCCTTTTTTGTTTTTGTCTTTTCCGTCACAACATTTTCCCATCAGGAATTGTTTTGTTTCTACTGAGCAGCCTGCACAAAACCAGAAAAGCCCATCAATCTTTTCTGTCATTTTGATAGTTTTGATCAGAGTTTTTTGTTGGCTTTTTGTTGTGGTTGCTAAATTAATGCACTGGAGGCAGTACCACTCCTTGCATTTATCGCATTCTGCGCTTTCATCGTCCGGGCCCAACTCTAAAGTACAGCTGGCACATTGGTCTGAATCACTACACTCTTTTTGTATGGACGTGACCATTGTATCAAGCACTACGTCTTCCCCCGACTTTCCTTCTATAATATTCCTGCTATCTCCTATGTCTATAAGTCTACTTTCTTGTGAGTCCTGGCTGTTATCCCCTAGACTAATCATAGACACGTCCGTCTTATCTAGGCTAGCTTCTTTAATTTTTCCCACAACTTTGATTATTCTACCCCTAGTAGACGTGGTTTTGCATCCTACTTTATCGGCCATATTATTTAATTAACTTTTCTTTGCTGTTGTTTTCTCGTGTATTTTTTAAATCAGGTATGCCGACCACGTGAGTTGCCTCGACTGAGAACACAAGATATTATCTTACCTTATTTCAATTTTGTCCCGACTTTGAGTTATTGCTTGAATTACTCGTTACTTCACTCTCAGTTTGACTTTCACAATTTACACTATTTCACGTTAATTTCTCACTAATTATCTTATTTTGCAGAGCACTAAACAACACAGGCACAGGTTGAGTGAAGAGTGATTGCGTTCTGAATTTACCTTAAAACCACTCCTTTGTTACGCCTCTCTATTCTCAACTACGTGCGGCTAACTTAACATTTTGATAAGATGAAAAACAATTCGTTTATTATGTCTAAATAACCGTCAAGGAAATTACCATTCCGTTAAATGAAGAATTTCTGTCATTACAAACATCTGACAGGAAGCTGATTTGGTTTTCACATCTCAAAAAACTAAAATTTAAATGCTCAGAGATTTTGAATATTTTTAAAATATTAGCCCATACATCATGGGGAGAACATCATCAGACTTTCCTAAGATTGTATAAAGCCCTTATCTTATCCAAACTTTTATATGGATGTGAAATATATTCTTCAGCTTCCACTACCAACTACAAGTTTAAGATTTTAGATTTCATTCATCATACTGGCATCAGGTTAACTACTGGCATTTTTAAATCATCCCCTACCCCTAATCTTTTAGTTGATGTAGGTAATTGGTCTCTGGACTTATATCTATGATTAGATATTGGTATAGGCTACAGAGGCTTCCTAATTCATCGCCTTTTGAAGCTGCCAATAGGGAGAATTTTTTCTCTTAATATGGGACTCACTCTACATCCCGAAAGCCTTATGGATTCAGAGTGAAAGTACTGCCGAATAGCCTGAATCTTTCCAGGAGCACGGTACTACCTTTTAGGCTATCAGTCACCCCTCCCTGGAAATTTCAGAGAACTCTCTCTGTAATTATTACACGGGCTCTAAAGGCAACATGATAATTGAAGAAATTTTGTCAAACTTTTTAGAACATGCAGAACAACTCAGGGATAGTGGATTTATATTTACGGACAGCTCCAAATCTAGTGCTGGCGTTGGATTTGGGGTGTAACAATTCTAGTTTTAGTTGTAAACGTGCGCTCCCTTTAACATCCTCTATCTTTACAGCAGAGCTGTGTGGTATCCCGATTGCTTGTGAAAAAATGGCAGTAATAAAAGTGGGTAATTTTACTATTTTTAGTGATGGAAAAAGTGTGTTACAAGTACTGACGGGTTTTAATCCAAGCAACCATTTAGTTTAAAGTGGCTCTATATTTACCGCAGTGCAGGTAAAGAAGTTAAGTTTTTGCTGGTTCCTTGTTCATGTGGGTGTAGGCCTACCTGGTAATGAAGCGGCAGACAAATGAACAAAAGAGGCAACGCACAAATTACTTCCTAGAAGATATTTTCCTAGTGATGACTTTTTGCCTTTTATAAAAAAGTCTCCGGTTGATGCTTGGCAACGCTACTGGGATTCGGTTGATCAGAATAAGATGAAGGAAATAACAAATGCAATACCTCCATGGAAGTATAAAAATATGCCAAGAAGGTGGGAGACTGTCCTAAGTCACCTTAAAATTGGGCACACTTTTACTTTACTTTTACTCAAAAGTTCCTGATGACTGGCAGGTGTCAGCCATTCTATGATGACTGTTTTGCTCCTTCTGACTGTGAGGGGATATTTTTTTCATGATGCTAGTGTCATTTTTAAATTCATATCAGAAGCTGGTCTTCTTACTCGTTTTTAAATGTATTGAATTTTAAAAGTTTCATTGTAAAGTTATTTATTAATTTGCTTTTATTTCTAGTTTATATCTTAGTTATTAATTGTTAATTAAGCATGATTAAATTAGCATCAATGACCACTGATGTTATGATGCCAGATAATTACAAATCATTCATTCAGTAATATAGATTCCGTTAACGTTGAAAGTGACAAGGAGCCGTTATATAGTCATGACTTCATTAACACTACTACTCTAACTACTTGTTTTTTGTGGTTTCTTTTAAGCGGTACAATCTTTCTATCCGAAGATAGCTACCTGGACATAAGAAATGTTTATCGACTAGTAAGGCCAGGTAGTTGCAGAAGATGATTTCGGATTTGTTTATCTGGAGGTATTTGTACACGAAAATACATAAAGAATGTTTGTATAGTGTTTCAATGTTCACTTATCTATTGAATATATCACTATTACAGTAGTAGACGTGTGGGTGGATGTATGATAGAGGCCACCTGTATGTATAGTGACGGTTGACGAAGACTAGGGCTGTTTAGGGGGCATGGCTTGTAGGTTTGGTTAGAGGGGGTGAAATTAGTTAGTATCCCTTTTTTTATGCACGTTTGGGGGAGCTGACCACTCATGTATAATGGCCCCGACCTGTATCAATAGGCTCATATTACTGATAATCATAATAGACCTATCACTGTATCAGTCCGTGACTGGACCTGTGGGTTTGAATGACTGCACAGACATTGAAAAAAAATTCTCATTCCTACACATTATTATTATTATTATTATTATTATTATTTATTATTTATTATTATTATTATTATTATTATTATTATTATTATTATTATTATTATTATTATTATTATTATTATTATTATTATTACTTGCAAAGCTACACTCCTAGTTGGAAATGCAGGATGCTAAAAGCCTAGGTGCTCCAATATTGAAAATACCCCAGTGAGGATAGGGAGCAAGGAAAAATAGAATATTTTGAGAACAGAAACATTAAGATAAATATCGCCTATATAAACAAAACAGGAGTAAGAGATTAAGATAGTGTGCCCGAGTGTACCTTCAATCAAGAGAACTCTACTCCAAGATAGTGGAGGACCATGGTACAGAGGCTATGGCACTACCCAAGAATAGAGAATATTGAAGTAAAATATTGTATAATATTGTATCTAACCCATTTCAGAATTCGGCGATAGAGGGGTAAAAATGGGTAAATTTCACTTTTTTGACTTTTCTCGACTGAAATACTTATCTGGTTGCCAGACATAGAAACAATTTTTGCGTCACATTGAGTTGGTATAGAATTTGAGCCCCATACATAGTATAATCAGAATCATGAATAATATTGTATCTAACCCATTTCAAAATTCTGCGATAGAGGGGTAAAAATGGGTAATTTTCACTTTTTTTTTTACTTTTCTCGACTTCAATACATATCTGGTTGCCAGATGGTTGCCAGACATAGAAACAATTTTTGCGTCACATTGAGTTGGTATAGAATTTGAGCCCCATACATAGTATAATCAGAATCATGAATAATATTGTATCTAACCCATTCCAGAATTTTGCGATAAGAGGGGTAAAAATGGGTAATTTTCACTTTTTTGACTTTTCTCGACTGAAATACATATCTGGTTGCCAGACATAGAAACAATTTTTGCGTCACATTGAGATGGTATAGAATTTTAGCCCCATACATAGTATAATCAGAATCATGAATAATATTGTATCTAACCCATTCCAGAATAATTGTACCCTACCTTTTTTGGACTGTCGCATACATAGATGTAATAATAGTCTTAAGTTTAGTGTATACAGAAAGCCAACGAACATCTCGGCATATGTCCATCACAGAGACTTCAAACTTTGTTGATATTTGAGTGTATGAAAATTCACGCCAATTGATACATGTTAAGGTCTAAGGTCAAGGTCAAACAAATAAGCTGCTGCGGCAGAGGTCTGCGCTCTGCTGAGTGCCCCTCTAGTTTTCAAGTAATAATTTTCAATTGGTCCAGGTGAAATAAAGACACCCTTATCAATTCTCGGTTGTCAAATCCTCATAATAAATGAAACCGATTAAGCACAACAAACAAAGGCGCTAACAAGATATAAGCCTCAATGACGTTTGCAGTTAAAAATGAGACCATAAGTCGAAGGGAACATTTGCATACAGACGTTAGCATGAAATGGATTCTGATAGTGGTGCTGAACCTTGTCTTAAAACGATACAATTCATCATCATCATCATCTCCCACGCCTATTGACACCTCGGTTAGATTTCGGCAGTCATCTCTATCTTGGGCTTTTATCAATACTTTTCTATTCATAATCATCTGCTTCACGCTTAATAGTCCTCAGCCATGTAGGCCAGGGTCTTCCAAATCTTCTAGTGTCTTGTGGAGCCCAGTTGAAAGTTTGGTGACCTAATCTCTCTTGGGGAGTGCGAAAAGCATGCCCAAACCATCTCCATCTACCATCACCATGATCTCATCCACATATGGCACTCATGTAACCTCTGCTAGTTTCATTTCTAAACCTTTCCTGCCATTTAACTCCCAATAGTCTTCTGAGGGATTTTTCTCAAATCTACAAAATTTGTGGGATACAAACGCAAGAAAAATCCAAGCTTTTAAAAAAGAATTCTCTAATTTTCTTAAATACTTCTAAGTGAAACAAAATCATTGAAAAAGCCCAATTCTGAAAATTAATTCAAAGACAATTCAACAAATGTATTTAACATCCAAAGGATGGATTAAAACTTACTTGTCCAATAAGTTGGAGAACATTAGTCCAAGATCGTCTTATACATATTTTAGTTAACAACAATGATGAATACCTTCTACGTTGAATAAGGCATTAGCTTTCCAAAAACTTCCTCACAATAAAAACATCATCCAATAAAAACGTTATAAGCCTAAAGTGAACAAAGCAACGGAGGATCTTCTGTTTCTAAGGAGCTATTTTCGCCCTTACTTTATTACTCGATCTTAGGTTTTAAAAGAATGTTTCTATGTTTGCTACAAAACTCTGGACTAATTATTATTATTATTAGCAAAGCTAAAACCATAGTTGGAAAAGCAGGATGAAATAAGCCGAAGGGCTCCGTGAGGGAAAATAGTCTAGTGAGGAAAGGGAAGAGAAACATAGAATAGTGTGCCTGAGTGTATCCTCACGCACGAGATCTTTAACCAGACAGTGGAAGACCATGGTAGAGAGGTTATGACACTACCCAAGACTAGAGAACAATGGTTTGATTTTGTAGTGTCCTTCTCTCAGAAGAGCTGCTTACCATATCTAAAGAGTCCCTTCTACCCTTACCAAGAGGAAAGTAGCCACTAAACGATTATACTAGTTAGTCCCTTGAGTGAATTAGAAGTGTATGGTGATCTCAGTGTTGTCAGGTGTATGAGGACAGAGGAGAATATGGAAAGGATAGGCCAGACTATTCGGTTTATGTTTAGGCAAAAGAAAAGTGAGCTGTAACCAGAGACGGATCCAACACAGTACTATCTGGCCAATCAGACAGTTGTAGTATCTCAAAGGGTGGTTGGTGCCTTGGCTTATCTACAAACTATTAATACCTAAAAATTAGCAATGCTGCTTCTTCATTAATAGCAAAAATAAGTACCCCGCCTATTTCATCCGATGAAAATTATCTATGCAAACCAGATTTATAACATAGTCGGACTCATCTTGAGAGAGAGAGAGAGAGAGAGAGAGAGAGAGAGAGAGAGAGAGAGAGAGAGAGAGAGAGAGAGAGAGAGAGAGAGAAAATACTTTCAACCTCATTCCTCCGAGTTATTACGGCTATCTCACTTTCTTGAAAAGTTTCAGAGACCAATTAAAGTCTCTTTAATTGAAAAGCTAATGAACGCATTCCAACTTCAAGGATCGTGCTTGCAATGGTGACTTGGAGTGAGTATAAGTATAGGCTTGAAAGAACAGAGATGAGAATGCTCAGTTCGAATACGGGAAAATCACTGCTTAAAGGATTAGAAAATGATGAAATAAGAAGAATGGCAGGTGTAGTAAAACTTATAGAGATGATAAGAGTGTCATGACTGAGATGGTGTGGGCATGTGTTGAGTATGGATGGTGAGGAGGGTGTCAGGAGGGCTTGGTAAGAACTTGTTAGGGGGAGAAAATCAAGAGAGAGGTAGAGAATTAGATGGCGAGATAAGGTGAAGGATGATATGGAGAGAAGAGGTTTGGTGGACGAGGATGCTTGATAGTAGGTATTGGAGAGGGCGCATCAGGCAACTGACCCCTTAATGTAGGGATAACGGTGGGGAAGAAGAGTAGGTAAATCAGTAAATGAAATAAATACTCGAATGAAATAAAATGCTTTTAAACTACACATATTTTTTTCAGATGTATTGCTAAAAATTATTGGTAATTTAAATGCCTCTTCTTCATCTGCTCTCTCTCTCTCTCTCTCTCTCTCTCTCTCTCTCTCTCTCTCTCTCTCTCTCTCTCTCTCTCTCTCTCTCATATATATATATACATATATATATATTGATAGATATATAAATATATATATATATATATATATATATATATATATATATATATATATATATATAGATAGATATATAAATATATATATATATATATATATATATATATATATATATATATATATATATATATACGATAAATTTTGCACATTTAGTCATGTTTTTCATATTCAAATAAGCCATATTTTTTACTACCTTAATACCTGGATTCTCTCTTATACCTAGGGATTAGAGACCCAAGGGGAAATCAACTCAAAGACAACAGCTTCTGGCCGGCCAGGGAATCGAAGCCTGGTCCAGGAAACTGGTACGACAGCGATATACTATGTCACTGTCCTACTTGATATTAAGGTAGTAAAATATATGGCTTATTTGAGAGAAAAAAAATATAAACATACATATATATATACTGTATATATATATATATATATATATATATATATATATATATATATATATATATATATATATATATATATATATATATATATATATATATATATATACATATACATATACAATGTATATATACAGTATATATATACATATACTGTATATATATATATATATATATATATATATATATATATATATATATATATATATATATATATATATATATATATATATATATATATATATATATATATAGGCGTATATTCTGAATCTGGATACCTTAACGGAATTTAACGCGGTAAAAGGGTTTGTGTGTCGCCATGATCAGTAAAGCTGCACTAGTCAGGACCACCCATACTAGGGTTGGTTAGCTGTAATCGATATTGTCTAAAGTCTCCCACCATCACCACTCAGCAGTGGCCACCTCTACTTAAATCAGCGTTAACCTATAGAAGGCTCTACTTTAACATAACAGTATCCTAGGTATTCCTAATCATTAACCAGGAATACCTTATGGATTCCTCTAATTTAACCACCAATATCCCCAAATTATTCCAGCCAATACGCACAAATTCCTCTACTTTAACGACCAACATCCCCAAATTCTTTTACTCTAATCTGCATTATCCTATAGACTCCTGTATTTCAACCAGCTACATCCTACATATGCCTGTATTTTAACCAGCTATAAACTACAAATTCCTGTATTTCAACCAGCTATATCCTACAAAAACCCGTATTTCAAACAGTATGCCCTACGGATCCCAGTATTTTTACCAATAGGTCTGACAGATTCCAGCATTCCAAACACTACTGATCTACCAGAGACGAAATTACTGTCAGTGGTCTTTCTATTTACCTATTATTTGATTCTTAACCCCTTAAATCATTAATATCACTACGATCCTTATCATAATGAACTTAGAAAAACTTAAAAATGCTCCAAAGCTGTATTATAGAGTTTGAAAAAGCATTATTTAAAAAAAAAAAAGACAAATCACAGCTCTTTCCCATATTGCAATCACAACAACGTCTTCACTAGTCTTATTTGAATCCCTAATATGAAGACATATTTTTGCTTTATCCTCAACTCAACTCGCGACCCATAAAACACCTTCGAAAATGTTCTCACCTAGTAATTACACCTCCACCACTTGATTTTCATTTTGAAAGTCTCAAGTTAATACTGTACCGCACGTTGTTTCACACAGCATCGTACACTGTAATGTTATTTCTTTTTTTTTTTTATCTTGCGCTTTCCCCACCAACTGATAACATAACCCATTTAAGCTTGCCTTAGCATGTAATAGTGTTTGAATTTTTATGACAAACTTCCTCGAAACTACTTGTATATAAACTCGTTATCACCTTTCTGTTATAAGCTAACAGCAACCGCGCACACTGTCCATGTCTAACCATCCCTTCACAAAATCGAGACTGTTTTTTATGCACAAGTTCCTCCCAAAAGAGGATCTGGGAATGTGGTGACTATCTTTGTTTTCATGACATAATTACTACAAAAGTAATAAAAGGGATTTGTTTTCTTTTTCTAAATCAAGGAATCCTTCTTCACGTCTCCCTCGGTCACGTTACGCTACCAAAGTTCATTTCCAACTCCAGCAAGATCAATCCAAGACCGAAAAGGATTCTGGATTGGATTCACGATGTTAGACTATGGAGACAGGCACTGGGGCCCGTGAGGCCATTCAGCGTCCATCTGAAACAAGGGGGAAGAGAAAATGAAGGTCAAGTGCAAGTGCAACAAGGAGCCGAATGAACGTTGCACAGACCCTACTACACAGCATGAGGTGCACTGTCGGCACTACCCCTTACAAGTATAATGAGTTTTGAGATGAAGGTTAAGACAAGAATGGCATGAATCTGCGAAGCGTGGAATCATTTACACTTTAAAAGGGCTTAAAGAAGTAACCGTTAACCATTTCTTGTGATCTTCCCAATGCTTCCAAATTTTCACATTTTATTCATTAAGGTTTACTATCAGCTTATCTTTCATTTTTGTGCTTTTAACACAGGCTATTCTTTCTCTAATTATTAGCTTAGTCCCAAATTTTGAGGTCAGAATGATGAGTCGTCCCAAATATTTAGGTCATCAATAAGTCTTCGCCCCACATTTTGAGGTCAGAATGACGAGGAGTCCCAAATTTTGAGGTCAGAATGATTAGTCCCACATTTTGAGGTCAGAATGATGAGAAGTCCCAAATTTTGGGGCCATGACTGAACAATGGTGTCAGATCTAGGTCAAAACGAATAGAACCAAATCTTGATGTCATAAATGAATTATGGTGTCAGACTTGATGCTTATGAAGTGTCAGATCCAATGGTCATAAATAAATGTGGATCCCAATGATTCATTAAAATTCAAACCCTTGTTTAGAGGCAAATTACAATAGTCACCCAGAGATAAAGAACTAACCAACTCCTCTCCATTCCCACCATTTAGTATGCCTCAAATACTTCAGGTATATCATGCAAGGAGACTGAAAACCAAACTATCTGGCATCTACCGTAGGAACCCACTGGAAACGTCCCTGCTTAGCGATCTCCTGGACTGGGGCCCTGGACCCGCTCAAGCTCGATAGTTTCTTGCAGTGTCTGAAACTTCACCATCCTTTTGAGTAAAGGATGGGAGGTTTGGGGTTGCTTACTGGTCTACCTGCTGCGTTATCAACAGCCATTGCCTGATCCTCCATGGTCCCAGCTTGGATAGAGAGGGGGCTTTGGCGCTGATCACATATGGTTAGTCTCTATGGCATTGTCCTTCTAGGACATTATTACCGTACCTTGTCACTGCCATTCACGCGACCTTTAAACTAATATAAAGTGTCACTGACAAACAATGCACTTACAATACATTAAACTTTCTTCAATTCTCGCTTTCTTTCAAGAAAAAATGCTTACTAGAACGCTTTATAAACGATCCATCTTCAGTTACCGCTTGAAAACTCTTACAAGAATTAGTGTCTATTACTTCCCTTTCAAGAAATCATGAAAGTTAATTACACTGCTATTTTGAGGATCCCTCCATCATCCAGGTTTCCATTCAATCTTCGAAGATAACAAGCAGAGTCGACTTTCTCTTCATCAAAACTTAATCAAGTTTCAACGGCGTCAGCATATTTTCTTTATCCTTTCGCAAACTTGATCATTCACTTATTTTCAATGTGCGGAGCAATCCTCTTATATTTGTCTCTATTTCGTGACTTTTTCATAATGAATAAATGAATGTTTTGAAGATCTCTGGCATCCTGACATCGAAGGTCATTGACGCCGATATCGTTTATTATAAATAAAGACTAAAAGAATATTCAATTAAAGCCATATAAGTTGAATAGCATTAAGAAGAGCTGCTTCTGAAACCAATTAAAAAATGCCACTAGCATTGTACGACACATCATGTCCAAGAATCTTGGCAAGGATGAAGCTACCATCCTCACCTCGAGCCTCAAACAGATATCTATTTCTTTCTGCGGGGCATTCAGTCAACAAATGCCTCACTGTCAAGGCTATCAAACAGTCGTCACAAGTCTTTTGGAATGACAAGGGAAAATAATTATATTTTTTTTTCACTATTCTGAATTTCTTCATCGATGTTACAGAATATTACACTTGATCTAATGTTGCGCACAGTAATCCCTGCCAAAGGCATAATCTATGTAATCAAAAAATTATTTAAAAATTTTTGTGCTTTTTCCAGATGCGTGTAACCTTGAAAATACTAATTTAAATATAAATATACGTACAAAAAAAGGTTAATAAAATACACTGATATCTGGCCTGAGGAATAATTAAAGAGTAATTAAGACAAGGAATCATTAACGCATCTGGATTCCCTAGTAGAGAATTTCATTCTCCCTCAGGTTACAGTCTCTCTCTCTCTCTCTCTCTCTCTCTCTCTCTCTCTCTCTCTCTCTCTCTCTCTCTCTCTCTCTCTCTCTCTCAATTGAACTATTTTCTCATTTCTTTTAAGACGAACGCGCCGTTGTTGGCTTCAGATCTGGAATTGAATTCATGGCCAATTACACTTTGCAATAACTTTTGAAAGGGTCTGCAATTGAACCGGAGCAATGGTTTCAATTTCTTTTCCCCAGTGAGAGAGAGAGAGAGAGAGAGAGAGAGAGAGAGAGAGAGAGAGAGAAGCCTACACGCACCTTACATCCTCCTCGTTCTTGTCATGAAATAACTTAAATGAGGGAGAGCATATATTTACAACTAATATCTAATTGTTTAAAAGACAGGGGGCATATAAATTATAGGATAAAAAAAGGAATTGTAAAAAGTCAGTCTTGAGGAAAATAACAATTGTTTAAAAGTCACAGGATAAATAAATTAAAGGATAAGAAAAAAATTAAAAAGTCAGTTATGAGGAGAGTAACAATTGTTTGAAAGTCAGAGGAAGAATAAACGATGAAATAAAAAAATATATAAATATATATAAAAATTGAGTGGTGAGGAGAATAACTATTGTTTAAATTCAGAAGGCAAATAAATTATGAAATAAAATAAAAGAAAATATAAAAAGACAGTTATGAGGAGAATAGCAATTGTTCAAAAGTCAGTTAAAAACAATTATAATAAAAATCTTATAAAAAAGTAATTTATGAGGAGAAAAACAAATGTTTAAAATTATGAAAATCCACTTATGAGGAGACTAACAAAATACTCTGACGAAATGTGATTATGATCATCATCATTACTTGCTAAGCTACAACCCTAGCTGGAAAAGCAGGGTGCTGCAAGCTCAGGGGCCCCAAAAGGGAAAATAGCCCAGCGAGGAAAGGAAACAACTTCTTTTTCTGAAAAGGAGCGTTCTGTATGTTCCAAGGTGACTGTCTCATAATCACTCATAATCATAGTAAAAGCGGTGATTGGTTCCGTCGGAAAAGGCTAAATCAAAAGCTATATAACTGACAGCCTAAATCAGAGATCCTTAATCACCATCCACTTCAAGTGTCATCTACAGTGTGTCGCTCAAGGAACAGTGTAAGTGGCAGTTTCGTTTCACAGGAAACTTCAATCGCTGTAATCATATTATTATTATTATTTGCTACGCTACAACCCTAATTGGAAAAGCGGGATGCTATAAGCCCGGGGCCCCACAGGAAAAATAGCCCAGTAAGGAAAGGAAAGAAGAAAAAAGTAAATATTTCAAGAACAGCAACAACACTAAAATAAATACTTCCTATATAAACTATAAAAACTTTAACAAAGCAAGAGGAAGCGAAATTAGATAGAATAGTGTGCTCGAGTGTACCCTCAAGCAAGAGAACTCTAACCCAAGACAGTGCAAGACCATGGTACAGAAGCTATGGCACTACCCAAGACTAAAGAACAATATCCATTTGAAAAGTCTGGTTCTGTTCCTTCTTTTTGGGATCAGATCTAATTTTCGACGATATTCCCTTTCTCATTTTCAAAGACAACTTACTGACAAAAAAAGCCATACAACCAAACATATATAATACATATCTATGTAAGACATCCTTTTAGTTCGTCTGATGTTAATCAATTGCAAACAATGAAGAGATGCGTTAGGATTGCTCCCTCTTATGCAAAACATGGGCTCTTCCGTTGGCAGCCCGTCA
>NC_090760.1:23429285-23444285 GCF_036898095.1 Palaemon carinicauda
AAACAAAATTAACATAAAGAATACAAAATAGCAGACTTGGAGAGGATGAAACATGACATAAAAAATAAAATTGACAAGAGGAGGTTGGAAATCAACAATACAAAGGAGGACAAAATTGTCATGGGAAAAGAAATTGACAACAGAAGGTTAATAATCCAGGACATGGAGAAGAAAAAAATTGGCATAGAAAACGAAATTAACACAAATAATACGGAAATTGAAAAAATGGAGGGAAAGAAAAAAGATATGAAACAGGAAATTGATACGAAGAGGTTCAAAATCGAGGATATGGAAAAGGACAAAATTAATATGGAAGATGAAATCGATATGAAAAATAAGAAAATTGAGAGCTTAAACAGGAAGATAATTGTAATGAAAGATGAAATTGACATGAAAATGGAGAGGAAGAAAATGGAGAGGATGAAAATGGACATGAAAAATAAAATTGAAATGAATAGGGCGAGAATAGAGGACATGGATAGGAAGACAAGTGTCATGGAAGAAGAAATTAACATGAAAAATAAGAAAATTGAAGACATGAAGAGGGAAAAAAATAATATGGAAAAAAAAATCAAGCGCTTAGAAGAGGGACATTTTGACAGCATGAATAAAATTGAAAACGAAATAAATCAAAAAGTCATGGAAATCTGCAAATTAAATGGTGAAATCAGTCGAAGTAAATTAGATATCAAAGTATTAGAACAGGAAATCGACGATATTTTGAAAAAGGCAAACATTTTAGAAGGCGAAGCTCAAATTCTGTTCAATCGTTTAGATGGATTACCCCAAAAAATCCGACCAGATATCAAGAACATTGTACTAAGGATGTTAGCTATAATAGGAGTTGTTAAATTAGCCCCAATCCCAGTAAAGATGATGCAAGGTGACAGTGAAAAGAGGCATTCAGGTGTCAACGGAACAATAATGTTTAGTGAAAACAGGGAAGAAAAAGAAGAGTGCTGGTTGAGTCCAATGGAATCTCCGGCAAAGAACACAGAGGTAATAGCAGTACTCGGGGATTCGATGAGCCTTAACAATCATAGTCATGCTTTGTGTGAAATGGTGATTGAAAATATGCGCTTGGATTCTATAAATAAGAAGACGGATAGTAAAATCAGAGAACTGGAGGCGGATCAATTGACCTGGGAACAAGAGAGAAGAAACATAGCAAAAAAAATCCAGGAATTGAAGAATGATCAATATATTTGGCAAGATAAAATCATGAATATGGAGAAGGAAAATATAATCAGGGAACTTGAGGTACAAGACTTGGAGAGGAAAAATGTTATCCTGATGCAAGACCATAGGATCAAGGAAGATAATTGGTTATATGAAAAAATCTTGATGCAAAATGAAATTGACCAGAAGCACACAATAATACAGGACATAGAGAGAGAACTATTTAGCATGCAGAATAAAATTGACCAGATGCATACAACAAAAGAGGATATGGAGCATGAAAAAATCTCCATGCATAATGAAATTGACCAGATGAACCTAAAAATACATGAAATGAAGAAAGAACAATATAAAATGGAGAATGAAATTAACAGGCAGAACACAAAAATAACGGAATTGGAGAAGGAACTATGTAAAATGGAAAATGAACTTGACCAAAAGAACAGAAAAATACACAGCATGGAAAAGGACAAACAATTCAGGGAAAAAGAAATTATCAAAAATAATAGAGAAATACTGGGCAAAGAAAGAGAAGTATTTATCATGCAAGCTGAAATTAACAAGACGAATAAAGAAATACAGGAAATGAACAAAGAACCATTTACCATGGACATAGGGGACATGAGGGAACTACAATTTCAAATGAAGAATGAAATTAACCAGCAGGATGCAAAAATACTAGACATGGACAGAATGCTATTTGACATGCAAAGATTAATTCAAAAGAAGAATGGAGAAATAGAGGAAATGGAGAGAGAGAAAAAATTTGACTTGGAATATGAAATGGAGTTAATTGGGAAGGATAGATTGCTGTACATGAACAAAGCCCAAGATGAAATAAGAAAACAGGATAGGGTTATCTGTTATCTAAAATGTGATCTGCTTAAATATGAAAAACAAATTGAACACTTAGAAATGGAAAAGAAAAGAAATTTGGCCTTGTTACAACAATTAGATGGCCAAGTTCAAGTTCTGTTGAAACGTGTTCCAGATTTTCCGAAAGACCAACAACCCCAATTCAGAAGATTTTAGGACATATGGCAAACGTAATAGGGGTTAAACAAGGAATTAAATTTGCTCAAGAAATTGTTATAGAGGAGAAGCCATTTTATAAAGAAGTTTAGGTTTTTTAGGCAGATTCAAAATTCGACATAAAAAGATGGGGTCTATTATAGTTTAATGGATGAACAGGAGCAGTGGAACACAGGAGGAAAAGAGGAAAAAGAATCTACCGAAAGAGGAGGAGCCGTAGAGGATGGAGGTTACGAACAAAGGAAAAGGCAGAGCAAAAGGTAGACAGGATATGCCAAGAGGATTCCAGCATTCCAGATCTCAAGGGAATAATTTAAAAGATGGACTCAGCAAAGGGAACAGGTCAAACTGGTTCTGGTCTGCAATGTTCCTTGATAAAGATTCACCTGTACTGTTTCTTTATCAGGGGATAAATGCAGAACAAACAAGTCTGACTTATTCTAGTATGCTGTGTCCTTTGGAGAAGAGTCCAAAGGACTGAAATAGTGAAACAGGAAAATTAGAACAGAAAATGGCTTGTAATTAGCAGCCAACTGAATTACCACACATTGAGAGATAGACAGGATATGCTAAGTGGATTCTAGCATTCCAGATCTCAAGGAAATAATTAAAAAGATGGACTCAGCAGAGAGAACAGGTCAAACTGGTTCTGGTCTGCAATGTTCCTTGATAAAGATTCACCTGTACTGTTTCTTTATCAGGGGATAAATGCAGAACAAACAAGTCTGACTTATTCTAGTATGCTGTGTCCCCTGGAGAAGAATCCAAAGGACTGAAATAGTGAAACAGGAAAATTAGAACAGAAAATGGCTTGTAATTAGCAGCCACCTGAATTACCAGACATTGAGAGATAGACAGGATACGCTAAGTGGATTCTAGCATTCCAGATCTCAAGGAAATAATTTAAAAGATGGACTCAGCAGAGAGAACAGGTCAAACTGGTTCTGGTCTGCAATGTTCCTTGATAAAGATTCACCTGTACTGTTTCTTTATCAGGGGATAAATGCAGAACAAACAAGTCTGACTTATTCTAGTATGCTGTGTCCCCTGGAGAAGAATCCAAAGGACTGAAATAGTGAAACAGGAAAATTAGAACAGAAAATGGCTTGTAATTAGCAGCCACCTGAATTACCAGACATTGAGAGATAGACAGGATACGCTAAGTGGATTCTAGCATTCCAGATCTCAAGGAAATAATTTAAAAGATGGACTCAGCAGAGAGAACAGGTCAAACTGGTTCTGGTCTGCAATGTTCCTTGATAAAGATTCACCTGTACTGTTTCTTTATCAGGGGATAAATGCAGAACAAACAAGTCTGACTTATTCTAGTATGCTGTGTCCCCTGGAGAAGAATCCAAAGGACTGAAATAGTGAAACAGGAAAATTAGAACAGAAAATGGCTTGTAATTAGCAGCCACCTGAATTACCAGACATTGAGAGATAGACAGGATATGCTAAGTGGATTCTAGCATTCCAGATCTCAAGGGAATAATTTAAAAGATGGACTCAGCAGAGGGAACAGGTCAAACTGGTTCTGGTCTGCAATGTTCCTTGATAAAGATTCACCTGTACTGTTTCTTTATCAGGGGATAAATGCAGAACAAACAAGTATGACTTATTCTAGTATGCTGTGTCCCCTGGAGAAGAATCCAAAGGACTGAAATAGTGAAACAGGAAAATTAGAACTGAAAATGGCTTATAATTGGCAGACACCTGAATTACCAGACATTGAGAGATAGACGGGATATGCTAAGTGGATTCTAGCATTCCAGATCTCAAGGGAATAATTTAAAAGATGGACTCAGCAGAGGGAACAGGTCAAACTGGTTCTGGTCTGCAATGTTCCTTGATAAAGATTCACCTGTACTGTTTCTTTATCAGGGGATAAATGCAGAACAAACAAGTCTGACTTATTCTAGTATGCTGTGTCCTTTGGAGAAGAATCCAAAGGACTGGAATAGTGAAACAGGAAAATTAGAACAGAAAATGGCTTATAATTGGCAGCCACCCGAATTACCAGACATTGAGAGATAGACAGGATATGCTAAGTGGATTCTAGCATTCCAGGTCTCAAGGGAATAATTTAAAAGATGGACTCAGCAGAGAGAACAGGTCAAACTGGTTCTGGTCTGCAATGTTCCTTGATAAAGATTCACCTGTACTGTTTCTTTATCAGGGGATAAAAGCAGAACAAACAAGTCTGACTAATTCTAGTATGCTGTGCTCCTTGGAGAAGAATTCATAGGACTGAAATAGTGGAACAGGAAATTTAGAACAGAAAATGGCTTGAAATTGGCAGCCACCTGAACTACCAGCCATTGACAGATACACAAGATATGCCAAGAGGATTAAAGCACTCCAGATCTCAAGGGAATAATTTAAAAGATGGACTCAGCAGAGGGTAAAGTTCAAAATGGTTCTGGTCTGCAATGTTCCTTGATAAAGATTCACCTGTACTGTTTCTTTATCAGGTGGACAATTGCAGAACAAACAAGTCTGACAAATTCTAGCATGCCATGTCCCTTGGAGAAGAATTAATGGTACTGGAATAGCGGTACAGGAAGATTGGAACAAAAAATGGCTTGAGATTGTCTGCCACCTGAATTACTAACCATTAAGAGATACACAGGATATGCCAAGTAGATTCAAGCATTTCAGATCTCAAGGGAATAATTTAAAAGATGGACTCAGCAAAGGGAACAGGTCAAACTGGTTCTGGTCTGCAATGTTCCCTGATAAAGATTCATCTGTACTGTTTCTTTACCAGGGGATAAATGCAGAACAAACAAGTCTGACTTATTCTAGTATGCTGTGTCCCTTGGAGAAGAATCCAAAGGACTGAAATAGTGGAACAGGAAAATTAGAACAGAAAATGGCTGGTAATTGGCAGCCACTTGAAATACCAGACATTGAGAGACAGTCAGGATATGCTAAGTGGATTCTAGCATTCCAGATCTCAAGGGAATAATTTAAAAGATGGACTCAGCAGAGGGTAAAGTTCAAAATGGTTCTGGTCTGCAATCTTCCTTGATAAAGATTCACTTGTACTGTTTCTTTATCAGGTGGACAATTACAGAACAAACAAGTCTGACAAATTCGAGCATGCCATGTCCCTTGGAGAAGAATTAATGGTACTGGAATAGCGGTACAGGAAGATTGGAACAAAAAATGGCTTGAGATTGGCAGCCACCTGAATTACTAACCATTGAGAGATAGACAGGATATACCTAGTGGATTCCAGCCTTCCAAATCTCAAAGTAATAATCTAAAATATGGAGTCAGCAGAGGGAGCATGTCAAACTGGTTCTGGTCTGCAATGTTCCTTGATGAAGATTTAATTGTACTGTTTCTTTATCAGGTGGACAGCTAAAGAACAAGCAAGTCTGATTACTTATAGTATGTTGAGTCCCTTAGAGAAACATTCTTAGTACTGGAATAGTGGAACAGAAAATTTCTTGAGATTGACAGCGCCTAAAAATTACCATGCATTGAGAGATAGACAGGATATTCCAAGTGGATTCCAGCCTTCCAGATTTCAAGTTAATAATCTACAATATGGAGTCAACAGAGGGAACAGGTCAAACTAGTTCTGATCTAAAATGTTCCTTGATAAAGATTCACTTGTACTGTTTCTTTATCAGGTGAACAGATACAAAACAAGCAAGTCTGACTACTTCTAGTATGCTGTGTCCCTTTGAGAAGAATTCATAGTACTGGAATAGAGGAACAGGAAGATTGGATCAGAAAATAGCTTGAGATTGGCAGCCACCTGAATTACCAGCCATTGACAGACACAGGATATGCCAAGAGGATTCCTGCATTCCAGATCTCAATGGAATAATTTAAAATATGGACTCAGCAGAGGGAACAGGTCAAACTGGTTCTGGTCTGCAATGTTCCTTGCTGAAGATTTAATTGTACTGTTTCTTTATCAGGTGGACAGATACAGAACAAGCAAGTCTGCTTACTTCTAGTATAGCGAGTCCCTTGGAGAAGAATTCATAGTACTGGAAAAGTGGAAAAGTAAATTTCTTGAAATTGGAAGTGCCTATGAACTACCAGACATTGAGAGATAGACAGGATGCACAAAGTGGATTCCAGCCTTCCAGATCTCAAAGAAATAATCTACAATATGGAGTCAGTAGAGGGAACATGTCAAACTGGTTTTGATCTACAATGTTCCTTGATAAAGATTCACTTGTACTGTTTCTTTATCAAATAGACAGATACAGAACAAGCAAGTCTGACTACTTCTAGTATGCGGTGACCCTTGAAGAAGAATTCACAGTACTGGATTAGAGGAACAGGAAGATTGGAGCAGAGAATAGCTTGAGATTGGCAGCCACCTGAATTACCACTCATTGAGAGATACACATGATATGCCAAGTGGATTCCAGCATTCCAGATCTCAAAGAAATAATCTACAATATTGAGTCAGCAGAGGGACAGGTCTGCAATGTTCCTTGATAAAGATTCACTTGTACTGTTTCTTTATCAGGGGATAAATGCAGAAGAAACAAGTCTTACTACTTCTTGTATGCTGTGTCCCTTGGAAAAGAATTTATAGAACTGGAATAGTGGAACAGGAAGATTGGAAGAAAAAATGGCTTGAGATTGGCAGCCACCTGAATTACCAGCTATTCAGAGATAGACAGGATATGCCAAGTGGACTCCAGAATTCCAGATATCAAGTTATTAATCTACAATATGGAGTCAGCAGAGGGAACAGGTCAAACTGGTTTTGTTTTGCAATGTTCCTTGATAAAGATTCACTTGTACTGTTTCCTTATCAGGTGGAGAGATACAGAATGAGCAAGTCTGCCTACTCCTAGTATGTTGTGTCCCTTGGAGAAGAATTCATAGTACTGGAATATTGGAAATAGAAGACTGGGACAGAAAATGGCTTGAGATTGACAGCCACCTGAATTACCATGGATTGATAGATAGACAGGATGTACCAAGTGGATTCCAGCCTTCCAGATCTCATGGTAATCTAAAATATGGAGTCAGCAAAGGGAGCAGGTCATACTGGTTCTGGTCTACAATGTTCCTTGATAAAGATTCACTTGCACTGTTTCTTTATCAGGTGGACAGATACAGAACAAGAAAGTCTGACTACTTCTAATATGTTGAGTCAGAGAAAAATTCATAGTACTGGAATAGTGGAACAGAAAATTTCTTGAGATTGACAGCGCCTAAAAATTACCAGGCATTGTGAGATAGACAGGATATGCCAAGTGGATTCCAGCCTTCCAGATCTCAAGTTAATAATCTACAATATGGAGTCAACAGAGGGAACAGGTCAAACTAGTTCTGATCTACAATGTTCCTTGATAAAGATTCACTTGTACTGTTTCTTTATCAGGTGAACAGATACAAAACAAGCAAGTTTAACTACTTCTAGTATGCTGTGTCCCTTGGAGAAGAATTCATAGTACTGGAATAGAGGAACAGGAAGATTGGATCAGAAAATAGCTTGAGATTGGCAGCCACCTGAATTACCAGCCATTGACAGATACACAGGATATGCCAAGTGGATTCTAGCATTCCAGATCTGGAGTGAATTATCTAAAAGATGGACTCAGCAGAGGGAACAGGTCAAACTGGTTCTGGTCTGCAATGTTCCTTGATAAAGATTCACTTGTACTGTTTCTTTATCAGGTGGACAGATACAGAACAAGCAAGTCTGCTTACTTCTAGTATAGCGAGTCCCTTGGAGAAGAATTCATAGTACAGGAATAATGTAACAGGAGGATTGGAACAGAAAATGGCTTGAGATTGACAGCCACCGTAATTACCATACATTGAGAGATAGACAGGATATGCCAAGTGGATTCCAGCCTTCCAGATCTCAAAGAAATAATCTACAATATGGAGTCAGCAGTGGGAACAGGTCAAATTGGTTCTGATCTACAATGTTCCTTGATAAAGATTCACTTCTACTGTTTCTTTATCAGGTGGACAGATACAGAACAAGCAAGTCTGACTACTTCTAGTATGCGGTTGGAGAAGATTTCTTAGTACTGGAATAGAGGAACAGGAAGACTGGAGCAGTAAATAGCTTGAGAGAGGCAGCCACATCAATTACCAATCATTGAGAGATCCACATGATATGCAAAGTGGATTCCAGCATTCGAGATCTCAAAGAAATAATCTACAATATGGAGTCAGCAGAGGGAACAGGTCAAACTGGTTCTCGTCTGCAATGTTCCTTAATAAAGATTCACTTGTACTGTTTCTTTATTAGGTGGACAGATACGGAACAAGCAAGTCTGACTACTTCTAGTATGCTGTGTCTCTTGTAGAAGAATTCATAGTACTGGAATAGTGGAACAGAAAATTTCATCGCCTATGAATTACCAGGCATTGAGATAGGCAGGATATGCCAAGTGGATTCCAGCCTTCCAGATCTCAAGGTAATAATCTACAATATGGAGTCAGCAGAGGGAACAGGTCAAACAGGTTCTGATCTATATTTATTGATAAAGATTCAATTGTACTGTTTCTTTATTAGGTGGACAGATACAGAACAAACAAGTCTGAGTACTTCTAGTATGCTGTGTCCCTTGGAGAAGAATTCATAGTACTGGAATAGAGGAACCTGAAGATTGGAGCAGAAAAAGATTGATATTGGCTGCCACCTGAATTACCAGCCCTTGAGAAATATGCCAAGAGGATTCCAGCATTCGAGATCTCAAGGTAATAATCTACAATATGGAGTCAGCAGAGGAAGCAGGTCAAACTGGTTCTGGTTTGCAATGTTCCTGGATAAAGATTACCTGTACTGTTTCTTTATCATGAGATAAATGCAAAACAAACAAGTCTTACTACTTCTAATATGCCGTGTCCCTTAGAGAAGATTCACAGAACTGGAGTAGTGGAACAGGAAGATTGGAACAAAAAGTGGCTTGAGATTAGCAGCCACCTGAATTACCAGACATTGAGTGATAGCGAGGATATACCAAGTGGATTCCAGCCTTGCAAATCTCAAGGTAATAATCTAAAATATGGAGTCAGCAGAGGAAGCAGGTCAAACTGGTTCTGGTCTGCAATGTTCCTGGATAAAGATTACCTGTACTGTTTCTTTATCATGAGATAAATGCAGAACAAACAAGTCTTACTACTTCTAATATGCCGTGTCCCTTAGAGAAGATTCACAGAACTGGAATAGTGGAACAGGAAGATTGGAACAAAAACTGGCTTGAGATTGGCAGCCACCTGAATTACCAGCCATCGAGAGATAGACAGGATATGCCAGGTGGATTCCAGAATTCCAGATATCAAGGTACTAACCTACAATATGGAGTCAGCAGAGTGAACAGGTCAAACTTGTTCTGGTCTGCAATGTTCCTTGATAAAGATTCACTTATACTGTTTCTTTATCAGGTGGACAGATACAGAACAAGTAAGTCTAACTACTTCTAGTATGTTTTGTCCCTTGGAGAAGATTTTATAGTACTGAAATAGTGTAACAGGAAGATTGAAACAGAAAATGGCTTGAGATTGGCATCCACCTGAATTACCATACATTGAGAGATAGACGGGATATACCAAGTGAATTCAAGCATTCCAGATCTCAAGGTAATAATCTACAAAATGGAGTCAGCAGAGGGAACAGGGCAAATTGGTTCTGATCTACAATGTTCCTTGATGAAGATTCGCTTGGACTGTTTCTTTATCAGGTGGACAGATACAGAAAAAGCATGTCCGACTACTTCTAGTATGTTGTGTCATTTGGAGAAAAATTAACAGTACTGGAATAGTGTAACAGGAAGATTGGAACAGAAAATGGCTTGAGATTGGAAGCCACCTGAATTCCATATATTGAGAGAGAGACTGGATATACCAAGTGGATTCCAGCCTTCCAGATCTCAAGGTAAAAATCTAAAATATGGAGTCAGCAGAGTGAACAGGTCAAACTGGTTCTGGTCTGCAATGTTCCTTGATAAAGATTCACCTGAACTGTTTCTTTATCAGGTGGACAGATACAGAACGAGCAAGTCTGACTACTTCTAGTATGTTCTGTCCCTTGGAGAAGATTTCATAGTACTGAAACTACTTCTAGTATGTTGTGTCCCTTGGAGAAGATTTCATAGTACTGAAATAGTGTAACAGGAAGATTGGAACAGAAAATGGCTTGAGATTGGCATCCACCTGAATTACCATACATTGAGAGATAGACAGGATATACCAAGTGGATTCCAGCATTCCAAATCTCAAGGTAATAATCTACAATATGGAGTCAGCAGAGGGAGCATGTCAAACTGGTTCTGGTCTGCAATGCTCCTTGATAAAGATTCACTTGTACTGCTTCTTTATCAGGTGGACAGATACAGAACGAGCAAGTCTGACTACTTCTAGTATGTTGAGTCCCTTGGAGAAGAATTCATAGTACTAAAATAATGGAAAATAAAACTTAAGAATGGCAGTGCCTATGAATTACCAGACATTGAGAGATAAGACAGGATAAGCCAAGATAATTCCAGCCTTCCAGATCTCAAGGTAATAATCTACAATATGGAGTCAGCAGAGGGAACAGGGGCTATTGGTTCTGATCTACTACGTTCCTTGATAAAGATTCGCTTGGACTGTTTCTTTATCAGGTGGACAGATACAGAACAAGCCAGTCTGACTACTTCTAGTATGTTGTTTCTCTTGTAGAAGAATTCATAGTACTGGAATAGAGGAACAGGAAGATTGGAACAGAAAATAGCTTGAGATTGGCAGCCACCTGAATTACCAGCCATTGAGAGATACACAGGATATGCCAAGAGGATTCCAGCATTCCAGATCTCAAGGGAATAATCTAAAAGATGGACTCAGCAGAAGGAACAGGTCAAACTGGATCTGGTTTGGAATGTTCCTTGATAAATATTCACTTGTACTGTTTCTTTATCAGGTGGACAGATACACAACAAGCAAGTCTGACTACTTCTAGTATGTTGTGTCCTTTAGAGAAGAATTCATAGTTCTGGAATAGTGGAACAGCAAGATTGGAACAGAAAATGTTTTGAGATTGGCAGCCACCTGAAATACCAGACATTGAGAGATAGCGAGGATATACCAAGTGGATTCCAGCCTTCCAAATCTCAAGGTAATAATCTAAAATATGGAGTCAGCAGAGGGAACTGGTCTGCAATGTTCCTTTGTAAAGATTCACTTGTACTATTTCTTTATCAGGTGGACAGATATAGAACAAGCAAGTCTGACTACTTCTAGTATGTTGTGTCCCTTGGAGAAGAATTTATAGTACTGGAATAGTGGAATAGGAAGATTGGAACAGAAAATGGCTTGAGAATGGCAGCTACCCTAATTACCAGACATTGAGAGATAGCGAGGATATACCAAGTGGATTCCAGCCTTCCAGATCTCAAGGTAATAATCTAAAATATGGAGTCAGCAGAGGGAACAGGTCAAACTGGTTCTGGTCTGCAATGTTCCTTGATAAAGATTCACTTGCACTGTTTCTTTATTAGGTGGACAGATACAGAACAAGCAAGTCTGACTACTTCTAGTATGCTGTGTTTCTTGTAGAAGAATTCATAGTACTGGAATAGAGGAAGAGGAAGATTGGAGCAGAAAATAGCTTGAGATTGGCAGCCACCTGAATTACCAGCCACTGAGAGATACACAGGATATGCCGAGTGGAATCTAGCATTCCAGATCTCAAGGTAATAATCTACAATATGGAGTCAGCAGAGGGAGCAAGTCAAACTGGTTCTGGTCTGCAATGTTCCTTGATAAAGATTACCTGTACTGTTTCTTTATCAGGGGATAAATGCAGAACAAATAAGTCTTACTACTTCTAGTATGCTGTGACCCTTGGAGAAGAATTCATAGAACTGGAATAGTGGAACAGGAAGATTGGAACAAAAAATGGCTTGAGATTAGCAGTCACCTGAATTACCAGCCATCGAGAGAGAGAGAGACAGGATATGGCAAGTGGATTCCAGCATTCCACATATCAAGGTAATAATCTACAATATCGAGTCAACAGAGAGAACAGGTCAAACTCGTCCTGGTCTGCAATCTTCTTCTTCTTCCTTTTTTTCTACATCTTTACCCACTTTTATGTGGGGTCGATGTTTCTGGTCAGCTTTCGCCATCTACCTCTGTCCCACACCTCATCATCGGTACTGTTTCTTTATCAGGTGGAAAAATGCAGAACAAAAAAGTCTGACTACTTTTAGTAATGCTGTGTCCCTTGGAAAAGAACTCATGGTACTGGAAGATTGGAGCAGAAGATGGCTAGAGATTGGAAGCCACCTGAATTACCAACCAATGAGAGAGAGACAAGATATGCCAAGTGGATTTCAGCCTTCCAGATCTCAAAAGAATAATAACCCAGCCACTGAGGGAGGCAGGCCATCCTCAACTTGGTGCTAGTCCTAAGCCCGGGTAAATGGGGAAGGTTGGCGGCAGGAAAGGCATCCGGCCATGAAAAAGATCTTCAATTAGGAAAAGATACCAGTGGAATGAAGAGGAAGCCTAATCATCCCCATCTATAAGGGGAAGGGAGACATCCAGGAATGTGGCAACTACAGAGGCATAACATTGATAAACCATACTATGAAAATATGGGAGAAGATCATTGAGAATAGACTCAGAGATGAAACAATTGGTGAGGAACAATTTGGATTCATGACTGGAAGAGGGACCGTCAATGCAATATTTGCTTTGAGGCAGATGATAGAAAAACATTGGGAGAAACAGAAGGGATTACATATGGTCTTTATTGACCTGGAGAAGGGATACGATCGAGGACCAGGTCAGGATGTGTGGAGATGAATGAATGAAAAGGTAGTCCTTGAGAAATACGTAAGAATTACCCAAGATATGTATGAGAGGGCAGAAGCAAATGTTAAGAGCAGTTTACGCCTAACAGAAAGTTTCCCAGTAAATGTGGAACTACATAAGGGGTCTGCATTGAGCCCTTACCTATTTGATCAGGTCAAGGATGTAGTAACCCAAGGTATTAGAGATCAGTCTTCTTGGTGCCGGTCCCAAGCCCGGGTAAATGGGGAGGGTTGGCGGTAGGAAAGGCATCCGGCCATGAAAATTTAGCCAAAACCAATATGGCCAGGGAAAGTTGTGAAAATAAAATTAATGCTAGGGCATTCCCCACATGGTGATGCGTTGGGACCTCGCCTGATCCCTCTGAAAAATCGGCAAGGGCTACCCAGTCATGGGCGGGCTGGGTTAAAGAGGCAAGCTCAGAGGAAAATATCTGAGGAGAGAATAGAGTAGCAACTCTGAATGTGGGGACAATGGCAGGAAAAGTGCGAGAGCTGGTTGACCTCATGGAGAGAAGGAAGATTGAAGTGCTGTGTGTACAGGAGACCAGGTGGAAGGGAAATAGGGCAGGAGAACTAGCTGAAGGTTGTAAATTTTATTACAGTGGAGCAAATATGGAAGGAAGAAATTGTGAAGGAAAAATATTATCGAAAGATTTGAAGGAAAGTTTGATTGGGGTGAATAGGAAAAAGGACAGAACTGCGAGTTTAAAGCTGGGACTGGGAGCAACACTAGTCAATGTGGTGTGTGCCTATGCCCCGCAAACTGGATGTACAGAGGAGAAGGATACATTCTGGGAGGAGATGGACCAGGGAAAGGGTAATTATAGGTGGAGATCTGAATGGCCACTTGGGAATTAGTAGGGAAGGGATAGAGAGAGTGCATGGAGGTTGGGGTGTGGGTGAGATAAATGATGGGAGAGAAAGAGTGATTGATTTTGCAGTGACTTTTGACCTAGCAATGATCAACTTCTTTGAGAAAAAGATTAATCACTTTTGGAGCGGTATTTCATAAAAAAAATCCGCTAAGGGCCTCGATTAGACTTCACCAGTCAACTCTATCTTGAGCTTATAAACCAATAGTTCTCTTTTCATCATCTCCTACTTCACGCTTCATAGTCCTCAGCCATGTAGGCCTGGTGAACTAATCGCTCCTGTGGAGTGCGGAGAGCCTGCCAAAACTATCTCCATCTACCCCTCACCACCAGGCGACCGATTTTTTTTACCCTACTTTGTTATTATCTTTTAAGGGTTGGTGACCGTAATATCACTCCATAACATCAATATATCCGTTTTTAAAACGTTAAATGCCTGGGAACATTTATTCCAGAATTTTTACCGTTTTTTACGGAAAATTTAAACAGAGTAGCGTAATAATCAAAAGAATATAGGTAATGAAAATTGCATTAGAAAACTTAATATATTTTCTGTAAAGCATCTATTGTTATATGATAGGATGAAGAAATAGTTTCCTAAATTTTCTTATCATGAAGGCATTATGATAAGAACGATTAAGAGTTTCTAAAACTGTTTCTTATGTTCTCTTTGGCTGTTGGTAGAGAGTTAGATTGATGAACATGATTTCATGCATAATCAAATACGTATTGTATATTCATACATAGTTATATTCTTTTGTGGAGAATTTTTTAATGGTTATGTTCTGAGTGGGAACTTAGTCCGGGAAAGTCTCCTTATAACAGTTACATAAAGTTCAACAGGGGAGGATATGAGCACTTACTCTCGGGGCACAAACACCCTGCTAATACTTTACTGTCACAATTCACAAACCAACACTCTTTAAATACAAAAGGGGGAAATTTTACTGTCCAGAGGCCGAAGCACTCCACACGTAGGATTAACAATAATTTATGGCCTACTCTAGCTTTGTCAGGTCTATAGTCATCTCATTCTCAGGCTCTGTTCCGGCTCCGTCCCAGCTACCCCAATGAAATGCTGGACAGTTATTTTACGTTAATGTAAGGTAGACAAAATCCAA
>NC_090760.1:23451785-23454285 GCF_036898095.1 Palaemon carinicauda
TTATTGTTATCATTATTACTGTACAATAAAATTCCTATTAATATTAATAACGGTATTATTGAGACCTCATCAGTGTTCACATCAAGACTGATGAAGCATCTGTCATTTTTTTTCTAAATTTTAGAATACTGAGGATTTTTAAGGTACTACAATTTACTCACGACATTCAGAGTCTTTTTCGGCATCATCATTATTAATAATGCACACACTCTTAAGGAAAAAACGTCCCAAGAATTGAAAGTTTATGGATGGTAAAAGTATGTGCATATGTAAATACACATATATATACATACTGTGAGTGCTTGTTTAAAACAAGAAATATATTAAAAATAATTAAATAACAGTTTGTAAACACAAACACACGAAAGGATGGTGACTCAAAAACGCAAGAATGTTGAGGGCCATAGCAAAGAGACAATACTTATAGGGGATCAATCAGGTGCAGACCACTAAATGTGGCACCCAATATGGAGCAGTAATCCTCAAAAAAGGTCACAGATACTTAAAGAGGCGTGCGAGCTAAAATCCTTAGGATTTTTTTTAAAGCAATTTCTACCAGAGGCACACTCCTCACTGCACGCCTGGTTCCCTGATTAATCACAAGCCAAAAGTTTCTCACCTACGAGAGGATGTTGCAATGGCCATTAACTGTTCAACGTGTAGTGTCTACGTTAGTTACTAAAGCCCTGCCCCCACGATCGAGCATGCCCGACGGCAAACAGTGATACCAGACCTCAGCAAGTAGTGAAAATGAGGGTTGATGACGTCAGAAGCGGTAAAACCACAGGCAGGGATCTGGCAACCAATATTGTTGCCAGATCTCTGCTGTGGTTTTCCCGTTTCTGGCGTCATCAATCTCATTCTCACTACCTACTGTGGTTTGGTATCACTGTTTGCCCGTCGGGCATGCTCGATCATGTGGACAGGGCTTAAGATAGCACCAAACTCGGCAAGAGCTGAAATGATACAAGGGTCAAAACACAAAACTACGTTTGACTTAACTCCCTAAGGATGAAATGCCGAAACATGAAAAACAGCAAAGTACTAAGTACAAAAATAGGGTTGTGGTGGCTTGTTGGTAACGTCCTTGTTGGTGAGGAAGCAGATGATTTTAATCCTTTACTCAAGAAGACTGGATGAGTACCACAAAAACTCATTAGTCCTTTTAGTGTCTGCAATCTCACCATAATTGTGAGCGAAGGATGGAGGTTTGGGATGAACCTATAGATCTATCTGCCGAGTCATCAGGAGCTATTGCCTGGCCCACTTTGGTCCTAGCTTGGATGGAGAGGGAGCTTGATCGCTGATCATATGTGTATATATATGATCAGTCTCTGATCATTGTCCTGCTTGCTAGGGCAATGTCACTGTCCCTTGTCTCTGCCTTTCATGAGCGGAACTAATTCCGAATGCACAAAAAAATATATTGAAAAAGTAAAGGCAGAACTCTCTTCTGGAAAATGTAATAAATAAAGCTAGATCCATCTTCCATATGAAAACATCGGAAGATGTTGGCGCTGATCTTTTAATAGCCAAGAGTAGAGATAGAAAGAGACGCTAAGCATAGTGTAGTACTACATTAGATTCTTTTCTCTGGTTACGGTTCATTTTCCCTTTGCTTACACATACACCGAATATTCTGGCTTATTCTTTACATATTCTCCTCTGTCCTTATACACCTGACAACACGGAGATTACCAAACAATTCTTCTTCACCCAAGGGGTTACTCTACTGTAATTGTTCAGTGGCCACTTTCCTCTTGATAAGGGTAGAAGAGACTCTTTAGCTATGGTAAGCAGCTCTTCTAGGAGAAGGACACTCCAAAATCAAACCATTGTTCTCTAGTCTTGGGTAATGCCATAGTCTCTGCACCATGGTCTTCCACTGTCTTGGGTTAGAGTTCTCTTGCTTGAGGGTACATTCGGGCATACTACTCTAGCTAATTTCTCTTCCTCTTGTTTTGTTAAAGTTTACATAGTTTATATAAGAGATATTTATTTTAATGATGTTACTCTTCTTGAAGTATTCTATTTTTCACTTTTTCCTTTCTTTACTGGGCTATTTTCCTTGTTGGAGACCCTGGGCTTATAGCATCCTGCTTTTCCAACTAGGGTTGTAGCTTAGCAAGTAATAATAATAATTATTATGCTGCTCATTTCCTTTGTTCGTTTCTATTTCCTCTAATAACGTTATTCATTAGTCAGTTTTCTGTTCTCCTATCAAAGATATATATATATATTTAATGAAGACAGATCAGTGACATTTAGTTTTTTTAATAAGATATCTTCAATGAAGACGGATCCGAAACTTGGTTTTCTGTTCTCGTATTGATTAGAATATCTTTAATGAAGACAGTTAAGAATCCTTACAAAGACTCAATAGAGACTTGAACGATGACGCCCTTGACAGACAGACATAGACAGGGCACAAACGATCAAGGCTCACCTTCGTTTCGTATTTACAGTTTCAGCGGAGGCCCTGATGATGGCAACCAGTGCT
>NC_090760.1:23459285-23526785 GCF_036898095.1 Palaemon carinicauda
TTTTGCAATCTCTAGGAACCCATTCTGTTATTCTTAACGTCCGTCTCATGTCGGTCGTTCTCATTATATGTCCTACCCACGTCCATTTCATTTCATAACTGTTAGAAAATCATCTACTTTAGTTTGCTTTCGTATCCATATTGCTCTTTTTAGGTCTTTTAGTGTTTTTCCAATCATTATTCTTTCCATAGCTCTTTGAGTTGTATCTAGTTTTTATTCTAAGGCTTTGGCTTTAGTAAGACTCCAAGTTTCTGATGCATAAGATAATACTGGTAGGACCATTTGATTAAATACATATCTTTTTAGAGAAAGTGGCATTTTACTCTTCATAATCTCATTTTGTTTACTAAAAGATCTCCATCTCATGCTTATACTTCTTTTAATTTCGGTTGCTGGCCTGGGAAAACACTTACTGTGTGTCTTAAGTATGTATATTCATTAACGATATCTAGAAGTTCGTCCATAAAAATTATTTGCTGTGTCTACAATTTCATTACCTTAGTTTTACTCATATTCATTTTCAGTCCTATTCAAATCTTCTATCAACTTTTGCAATTCCTTCCATGATTCACCAAATACAACTACGTCATCTGCAAATATTAAGTTGTTTAGGTATTCCCCATCTATGTAAATTCCTAAATTTTTTCCAATCTATTTCTTTTTTTAATTCTTCTAGGCACACAGTGAATAATTTAAGAGATGGGGTCTCCCAGTTCAATTCCATTCCCAATTAGGAACTTTATCAATATCTTATGTAGTTTTAGGATCCCTGTAAATACAGATATATTCAATTGTTATAACTTAAGATTCTTATGGGGCTCAAATTCTATACCAACTCAATGTGACGCAAAAATTGTTTCTATGTCTGGCAACCAGATATGTATTGAAGTCGAGAAAAGTAAAAAAAGTGAAAATTACCCATTTTTACCCCTCTATCGCAAAATTCTGAAATGGGTTAGATACAATATTATTCATGATTCTGATTATACTATGTATGGGGCTCGAATTCTATACCAACTCAATGTGACGCAAAAATTGTTTCTATGTCTGGCAACCAGATATGTATTGAAGTCGAGAAAAGTCAAAAAAGTGAAAATTACCCATTTTTACCCCTCTATCGCAAAATTCTGAAATGGGTTAGATACAATATTATTCATGATTCTGATTATACTATGTATGGGGCTCGAATTCTATACCAACTCAATGTGACGCAAAAATTGTTTCTATGTCTGGCAACCAGATATGTATTTCAGTCGAGAAAAGTCAAAAAAGTGAAAATTACCCATTTTTACCCCTCTATCGCAAAATTCTGAAATGGGTTAGATACAATATTATTCATGATTCTGATTATACTATGTATGGGGCTCAAATTCTATACCAACTCAATGTGACGCAAAAATTGTTTCTATGTCTGGCAACCAGATATGTATTTCAGTCGAGAAAAGTCAAAAAAGTGAAAATTACCCATTTTTACCCCTCTATCGCAAAATTCTGAAATGGGTTAGATACAATATTATTCATGATTCTGATTATACTATGTATGGGGCTCAAATTCTATACCAACTCAATGTGACGCAAAAATTGTTTCTATGTCTGGCAACCAGATATGTATTTCAGTCGAGAAAAGTCAAAAAAGAGAAAATTACCCATTTTTACCCCTCTATCGCAAAATTCTGGAATGGGTTAGATACAATATTATTCATGATTCTGATTATACTATGTATGGGGCTCAAATTCTATACCAACTCAATGTGACGCAAAAATTGTTTCTATGTCTGGCAACCAGATATGTATTTCAGTCGAGAAAAGTCAAAAAAGAGAAAATTACCCATTTTTACCACTCTATCGCAGAATTCTGGAATGGATTAGATAAAATATTATTCATGATTCTGATTATACTATGTATGGGGCTCAAATTCTATACCAACTCAATGTGACGCAAAAATTGTTTCTATGTCTGGCAACCAGATATGTATTTCAGTCGAGAAAAGTCAAAAAAGTGAAAATTACCCATTTTTACCCCTCTATCGCAAAATTCTGGAATGGGTTAGATACAATATTATTCATGATTCTGATTATACTATGTATGGGGCTCAAATTCTATACCAACTCATTGTGACGCAAAAATTGTTTCTATGTCTGGCAACCAGATATGTATTTCAGTCGAGAAAAGTCAAAAAAGGGAAAATTACCCATTTTTACCCCTCTATCGCAAAATTCTGGAATGGGTTAGATACAATATTAGTCATGATTCTGATTATACTATGTATGGGGCTCAAATTCTATACCAACTCATTGTGACGCAAAAATTGTTTCTATGTCTGGCAACCAGATATGTATTGAAGTCGAGAAAAGTCAAAAAAGTGAAATTTACCCATTTTTACCCCTCTATCGCAAAATTCTGAAATGGGTTAGATACTGTGGAAAATCTTTATGTGAATGGTTGAGTGGGAACTTAGTCCAGGAAAGTCTCCCTACGGCAATTACCCAAAGCTCAACAGGGGAGGATAATGAGCACTTACTCTCGGGACACAAACGCCCTGCTAATACTTTACTGCCATAGTTCACTAACCTTTCACTCTTCAATACAAAAGGAGGCAATTTTACTGTCCAGAGGCCGGAGAACTCCACACGTTAATTTGGAAATAATTTATGGCCTACTCTAGCTTTGTCAGGGCTAGAGTCATCTCACTCTAAGGCTCTGTTTCGACTCCGTCCCAGTGACCCCAGTGAGATGCTGTACAGGTATCTTACGTTAATGCAATTAGACAATAAAATAGGGGGGAACAGTGGAGTATAAAAGTATAAAGTAAAGTTAAATGGGGATCTTCACCTTCAAAGCACTAAGTTAAAGAGCGTACACTCGCCGATACCAACTTACCTCTGTCTGAGTAGGTTACTCTCAACACTTTGGGTACTTCTGACCCGTCCCATAGTATAAATTGGTAAAATTCATATAATGTGGTTAAAGATACCAAAATGTGTAATCTATTCTAAATGATTTATTACAGAAAAAAAGGGATGGAAATAACTCAATGATTTTAACACAACAAAATTAAAAATTGGAAAAAATATCAGTAACTCAATTATAAGTTTTACATATGATAAAATGAATAAATGAATTTACAACACAAAAAATTGGAAACGTTAAACGGAATTAACTCGTGGATTAAACCTCAACAGAATAAATAAGAGTCAAAAAATTCTGATCAACAATTTGTGCGGTGGCTGCTGTGAGGTCCCAACATGTGGTCAGTAACCTCAAGCAAATACCAAGATCAAAAAAATATGAGTACATTAATTTCCATGCACGCAGCCCGAAAGATGTAATGCCAAAATAATACCTAAACTTAACTTATGAGAAATTAAAACTTATCTAAATGGGGAATGGCCATTAGTTGAACTCACAAGATTTTTTTTTCTGTTGTGGGCGCCCGTGTCCTAAATGTGGCGGTCTTCAGTTTGCTCACTAGGCCTACAGCACTTAATTTGCAGAGTCAACGGCCCCCTCCAAGTTCTCCAACTAGCCCCCAAGACTGGAACCGATGTGCTGTAGAATTAGCAGCTATGCACTAACACTGGTCATCTGCTTGACCTCTACGTATTCTAGGTTAGTTATTGTGTAAGGGGACAGGCTAGTGATGGAGAGTGGGAGCACGAGGTTGGCATTGGAGCCTGACTGGGCAGCTCCGTTTCGTACCGTGGCCTGTATGTTTGTGAGGTCGAGTTCAGGTCAGCTGCGTCCTCCTTCCTTCCCAAAAAAAAAGCGTATCTTGGTGCGTAGGCCTACAGTCTTGAGGTGCCAACTCTCATTTAGGACAGGCTCAAAAACCTTGTGCCTTGTGAATTTCAAGCAACACACTTATTTAGAATACAAGGAGAAATCTTGCAACTCCAGGGGGCAAAGATAATCCTAATTCTAAACAACTGGCATACAGAATAAAAATGAAACTAAAAGGTAATTTAGCAAGTCGGGCTCACGTGCGTGGACAACCATACCTCCTAGACTAGCAGACTTGAGTTGTAATTAAGAGATTTAAAATACTGTACCTAAATACTTACGGTAGAATAATGTATACAAAAAACACATAAGTATTAATCTTGGGACACTCGCTCAAGAAAGACACATTACTCACATTTTTCCCTGCCGTGACGTCACGAACAATAACAAAGTCTACGTATAAACTATGAAGAAGAGTAGTGAAGAAAATTCTTCACAGATACAATATTATTCATGATTCTGATTATACTATGTATGGGGCTCAAATTCTATACCAACTCAATGTGACGCAAAAATTGTTTCTATGTCTGGCAACCAGATATGTATATCAGTCGAGAAAAGTCAAAAAAGTGAAAATTACCTATTTTTACCCCTCTATCGCAAAATTCTGAAATGGGTTAGATACAATATTATTCATGATTCTGATAATACTATGTATGGGGCTCAAATTCTATACCAACTCAATGTGACGCAAAAATTGTTTCTATGTCTGGAAACCAGATATGTATTGAAGTCGAGAAAAGTCAAAAAAGAGAAATTTAACCATTTTTACCCCTCTATCGCAAAATTCTGGAATGGGTTAGATACAATATTATTCATGATTCTGATTATACTATGTATGGGGCTCAAATTCTATACCAACTCAATGTGACGCAAAAATTGTTTCTATGTCTGGCAACCAGATATGTATTTCAGTCGAGAAAAGTCAAAAAAGAGAAATTTACCCATTTTTACCCCTCTATCGCAAAATTCTGGAATGGGTTAGATACAATATTATTCATGATTCTGATTATACTATGTATGGGGCTCAAATTCTATACCAACTCAATGTGATGCAAAAATTGTTTCTATGTCTGGCAACCAGATATGTATTGAAGTCGAGAAAAGTCAAAAAAGTGAAATTTACCCATTTTTACCCCTCTATCGCAAAATTCTGAAATGGGTTAGATACAATATTATTCATGATTCTGATTATACTATGTATGGGGCTCAAATTCTATACCAACCCAACGTGTCACAAAAATCATTTCTATTTGTGGCAACCACAGATGTATTTCAGTCGAGAAAATTTTTTGATAATTCTGACCATCCTCTACATTCAGATCTTCCTGGACAGTTCCATCATGTTAGTAATACTGGGCATGCAGTTGCATGCAGTTAATTCTAATAGTCAGGTCTTTTCCATCATGAGGCTCAATATTGCACAGTATTCTAGAGGTTTTATTCCACCTGTGACCAAGTCGTTGAATGATCTTCCTAATCACGTAGTTGAATCGGTAGAATTTTAACAGTTCAAACACGTAGAAAAACCGTCCTGGCCATCTCACCCAAAAATATTTTTTGCTTCGGTCAAAATCCGTTTTATGTTGAACAAGCTGACATGTCTTTTAATAGTTTTTTTGGGCTCAAGCCATGACGTCCTGACGGAAGGTTCCTTCCGTAGCTTCCTATCTGTAGTTAAATATACCCTAGGAAGCTACTGAAGGAACCTTCCATCAGGATGTCATTGTGGAGAATTTTTTATGGTTATGTTCTGAGTGGGAACTTAGTCCGGGAAAGTCTCCTTATAACAGATACATAAAGTTCAACAGGGGAGGATATGAGCACTTACTCTCGGGGCACAAACACCCTGCTAATACTTTACTGTCACAATTCACTAACCATCACTTTCAAATACAAAAGGGAAATTTACTGTCCAGAGGCTGGAGTACTCCACACGTAGAAATATCAATAATTTATGGCCTACTCTAGCTTTGTCAGGTATATAGTCATCTCATTCTCAGGCTCTGTTCCGGCTCCGTCCCAGCTACCCCAATGAAATGCTGGACAGGTATTTTACGTTAATGTAATTAAGACAAAATCCAAAATGGGAGCAGTGATGTAAAGTAGTTTAAAAGTTTAAAGATAAGGATCTTTACCTTCGAAGCAAATATATTAATGCAAAGTTTCTCGCTGTTACCACCTATAGACTTACTCTTCAAATATTCCCAGTTTAAACATTAAATAAATGAGGGAGCAAAAATACTAAGAAGGTTTAATTAACCTAATATTGATTTATTCACAAATTTACATTAAAGGAAAACTGTCATCTTAACAACACAAAAAAATGGTATCAAAAGAAAAGCAATTCAAATAATGAAAATTAGTTAGTTAGACACGTGGTCTGCAATAATAAAAAATCGAAATGGGGTCGGACACGTGGCCCATGTGACCCAGAGACTATGCTAGTCTCAAACCAGAAATGATAATGGAAAAATATTTACACACAATCCCACCGCACACAGTCCGAATATTGTAATTAGCCAGGTTCCCTATCAAGTTAAAATTAGTCTAAGCTAAGAATTGGGGGAAAACTAAATGGCCATTGATGTAGTACCTGCACTCCTTTAAGATTAGTCCTATGCCCGTGATAGCTGTTGACCTGGTTGTCGCACTAATTGGCACCTTGCACTCTTGCCTGGCTCACCCCAAAAATTCTCACTTTGGCTGCAACTAGGTACACCAGGGTCCTCTTCTTCTCAATCTCTCCGAACGGCAGCAATCTTTTGCGAGTCGAGTTTTGGGAGAGAGGGGGATGGGGGTGAGCCAGAAGTGCACGGATTAACTACTGACCGGGCCGGTCAGTCGGTCACGACAGCTTCTTGATGAATGGGGTCGACTCTAAGGTCGAAGAGATCACCTGGCTTCACCTTTCCAGACAGGTGAGGAGCTTGATGCGCACGGTAATCCATTGGGGGTGCCATATCGGGACTTAAGGACAGGGCAATATATTGTTGCAAGGAGTGCAGAGGAGGCAGGATTTTGTACTAAATACTCAGATAAATCTTGCTGCTCTGAGGGAGGTTATATATACAACAATCCTACCTATTCTGGCTTGCTAAAAATTAATATTTAAAATTATTAATTAGCAATGAACTGGTGCGATGGGCATACATCTTAAAATTAACAAACCTTAATTGGTATTGAGAAATATAAGATGCATTAATTCAGCAGTATTGAAATTTATATAAAAATTCAGTTTATGAATTTAATCTCGACCCAAGTAGTTTAAGGAAATAACCAACATATGCCGGGGGTTACACTAAGGCCCTCTGTTGTGCGTATCTAAGCTGTGACGTCACGAGCATGGCGTGCGCCACTGTCAACAAGTTTAGATTAGTCCCCCCTATGTTTCGTAAAGAAAATTGAATGTAGGAGAGAACGTTTAAGGGGTAGCTATAGTATTAGTAGAAGAGAGCTAAAAATACGATTGAAAGAAGAAGAGTGAAGAAAATTCTTCACACCCTGGGGATACAGGGGAGAAAAAAGGAAGAGGGGCTAGTTCCGGCAAATGTGATTCAACTACTTGTTAGTATGAGCGAGATAAGGTTACTGGCTGAATGATGAGTGAAGTTGTTCTTCACATCATCGTCCGTTTAAAGTTAACAAAACGATGTTAACGTTAATTGAAATCAATTGAATCAAAAGTTATGCTTTCACGTGAATTTGGGGAATATTGAACCACGCAGGCAATGCTTCACGGAAGCGTTAAGTTAAGCATATGATCAATTTTAACTTTAAACGTACGATGCAATGGTAATTAAACGATTAAAAATACTCAATTCTTCCCACCCTAGGGGTACGGATAGAGCAAACAAAACGTAAGCCAATTACGGTCGAGTTCAGCAACAAGTCCGGCCAAATGACAAATTAAAAATTATGGGGGTGAATCCCAATCCCGGTCTGACACCCAACGTTTTACATTAAATGATTTTACAAAGAAAATTACTGGCGTAATGAAAACTTTGTATTCATCGCCTGACAAAGGGAGAAAATTTAATTCCTTTTCGGCGTTACAAGGTAAAAAGTTGTTTGGCACTAGCCTGAATGGTAAAATGGGACAAACTAGGTCCATGGGGACATCGTATTTCTGACAGCTAATGTCTTGGATGTCTTCTTCAAGGGAAATGTTTGCAAGGTGAACATTAGAAACAAAACTTATATTCAGCACGAGCTGAAGGATGTCAGGGGGATTGCAGTAACATGACAAGTTATCAAGGCAAAAATTAAATTCACGCTTTGGGGTTAAAGCAAGTAATTGACCGAAAAAATGCTGCTGAATGACTTGGCAAAAATAATAAAGGCTTGCAGTTGCGCCATATAAGACTGAATGAAAATAATGAATGGTGTTCATGGTACCGTTATCCTCAAGCAAGGTGAATCGTAAACAGGCTCTAAGCTCCGGTGCTAGGTCTACACGTGTGACCTTCGCTAAATCCGCCGTTAGTGCACAAGGTTCCTTTCTGACTGCTAAGGTCTTAACCTTGCGATCACGCGCCTCATTCTGAGAGCGGGTTTCAAATCCTAACGGGGATGTTTTAGCGTCAACACGGGTTAGAGCGGAAGTTACGGGCTTAAGAACTGGACAGTCAGGCAACATGAGCACTGGTCCATGGGATGGTACGGTTTTAATGACTGACTTTACCGGTGTAGGCCTCTGCTGGCCTTCAAGCACACGGTTAGGTTGAGTGGTATTTGCGCTACCACTTGGGGGGTCCATCATCCATGTTAAGACTGTGAATGAGTTTTTCTCCGGGACGGACTATCACCGGCGGCAAAGACAAAGGGGGTTGAGGGCGATCAAACGCGGGTGGCTTAAGGTTCGGAGATGAGGACGGAGCAGGTGGGACTGACACAAAATTACTAATCGTATGCCGTGTTGGCAACATAGTACTAGAATGCGAAGATTGAACAGGTTGGGGAGTTGATGCAAAATTATGAACATTGTGCTTGACTGCCGATACGTTAGAAGTAACAATCAGGGGACGTGTCACTGAAGGAGTTGTATTCGAAGAAGAACAAGACTGATTAGGTTTTATAAGTAAATTGGGATGAGCCATTAGGCTATTAAAAGCAATTTCAACTTTACTCGAACAGGCAGCAAGCACTGGATAATTTAATTTGACAATAGGATGGTCGTAATGACGTCTCCAAAAATTCTTGTAATTAAAAAGTTTATCTCTTACTTTACTAATTTCACTTTTAAAATGACCCACGGCTTCAGGACCCATGTTGGGAAAATCTACTGAAGCAAGAGCATGAAGTGCTATGTCTGCGTCCTCATACACAAAGGTGAATGTCAAGTTGTCAACTCCTGTTCCTTAAGCCTAGCGTTAATCTCCTCGGGGCTAAGCGTTTCCGCCTTAGGCGGTGGAGGGTTGTTTACGTTAAACATGAAGTCCGCCATCTTGGAATGACCACGTTTGATGAACGGATTCGTAAAACAAAACAAGGGATAAATCTGAATTTTAAAGGAATGTAAAAATGAAACTTTACAAATTTACAAGGTTGATAATTGAACATTTAAATTTACTCATGATGGGAGGAAAATGGTTAAATGGACAAAAAACATATAAATCATGAAATTACTTTAAATTTCAAAGTGACCGGGCCCAACAAAGCAGACGATGCTCGGTCACGTGACAAACTTTACTGAAAGAAATGACATACGCATTTGGCGATAAATGATTGAATTAAGTTATTTATGAGAAGCAAAACATATGAGAAAGCGCTAGGGCTTATAAATGCAAAGATTTAGGTTAAAATTTAAAATAACAGGTCGAGGCTGACACTGTTGTGACAATTTCACGATTACGGGCGCACTTGGGCAGCCACTGAACTACTCAAAATGTAGATGGGCGCACGAGGCAACGACTTAGATTTTAAAGTGCACTCTCTTGGAGGCTAAACAAAATGAAATGTCCCTCACGCGGAGGTAAAACAAAAATATCGTCGCTAAAGGACACAAATAATATCTCCTCGCTAAAGGAAATTAAATTAACTACACGCAGTAATTTACTTACGGTAGCAAACAATTACGAATCCTTAGTTTGGGCTGTAAACAAGATCCGCCATCTCGGAACAAACACGTGGAATGAAACGGACTTGGGGTTAAGTTTCTACGTTACTCGTAAGAATACTTAAAATTATGTTGCGCCAATTCGCTCTGTGGGACAAGGACATGTGCTAGGTATACGTGGATGTTAGTTAGAAAAGTTAAGGTTGGTTAGGGAAGGTAAACGACACAAAGGAAGGTAGACCAAGGTACAAAATTTTACAAATTAGATGCTTAGCTAGCAAAATTAGTTGACAGGACGAGTACACCGGCGCTCCAGCTGAGCAGTAAACACGGGCGTCTGAACAACAAAAAAACCTTAGTTCAAGTAGCTTAGAACTTTCTGGTATAAGTGGATTCCGCCACACGTGGGTGAACGGATCCGAGACAAAGCGAAGTTCCTACGACAAATTCTAGTCTTTCTGTAGAGAACATTCAAGCAACAAATTAACCTGGTTACGTAGTTCTTTCCTTAAACGCGTGGTCGATACAAAAAGTTCATGATGATTACAAATTTCTCTTCCCAATTAAAGTCTGGGCATTACACATTCGACTAACTGGTTGTGTGCGTGTGGGTAAGTGATATAGCGAGTTACTATATGCTTAATCAAGCTGATTAATTACGTTAATGCTTCACAAGTCAAAGGTAAAAGATCCGGTTCGAAGGACCACTCGTGTGGAGAATTTTTTATGGTATGTTCTGAGTGGGAACTTAGTCCGGGAAAGTCTCCTTATAACAGTTACATAAAGTTCAACAGGGGAGGATATGAGCACTTACTCTCGGGGCACAAACACCCTGCTAATACTTTACTGTCACAATTCACTAACCATCACTCTTAAATACAAAAGGGGGAAATTTTACTGTCCAGAGGCCGGAGTACTCCACACGTAGAAATATCAATAATTTATGGCCTACTCTAGCTTTGTCAGGTATATAGTCATCTCATTCTCAGGCTCTGTTCCGGCTCCGTCCCAGCTACCCCAATGAAATGCTGGACAGTTATTTTACGTTAATGTAATTAAGACAAAATCCAAAATGGGAGCAGTGATGTAAAGTAGTTTAAAAGTTTAAAGATAAGGATCTTTACCTTCGAAGCAAATATATTAATGCAAAGTTTCTCGCTGTTACCACCTATAGACTTACTCTTCAAATATTCCCAGTTTAAACATTAAATAAATGAGGGAGCAAAAATACTAAGAAGGTTTAATTAACCTAATATTGATTTATTCACAAATTTACATCAAAAGAAAACGGACATCTTAACAACACAAAAATGGAATAATAAGAGGAATGCAAATTAAGAGCAATTCAAAATGATAAAAATTATGGGTTAGACACGTGGTCTGCAATAATAAAAAATCAAAATGGGATTGGGCACGTGGCCCACGTGACCCAGAGACTATGCTAGTCTCAAACCAGAAATAATAATGGAAAGATATTTACACACAATCCCACCGCACACAGTCCGAATATTGTAATTAGCCAGGTTCCCTATCAAGTTAAAATTAGTCTAAGCTAAATAATGGGATAATAACTATGGCCATTGATGTAGTACCTGCACTCCTTTGAAGATTAGTCCTATGCCCGTGGTAGCTGTTGACCTGGTTGTCGCACTAATTGGCACGTTGCACTCTTGCCTGGCTCACCCCAAAAATTCTCACTTTGGCTGCAACGCGGTGGTACACCAGGGTCCTCTTCTTCTCAATCTCTCCGACCGGCAGCAATCTTTTGCGAGTCGAGTTTTGGGAGAGAGGGGGATGGGGGTGAGCCAGAAGTACATGGATTAACGACTGACCGGCCCGGTCAGTAGTTAATGGCTAGATTTTTCGCTTAGCTCAAAATCCGTTATATATGAAATTTCTCTTATAATGTTTTTAAAACGGATTTTTACCTAGGAAAAATCTATTATTGGGTGAGATAGCCATGTCCTCTGGATGGAAGGTCCCTCCGGCAGCTTCCTACTGTATAATATTTCTGCGAGTGATATTACAAGAGAATTACCCTAAGATATCATGGGTTCTAACCCCCGAACGACTATCCTAAGATATCAATATTTTACATGATTCTGATAATACCATGTATGTGGTTCAAGTTTTTTACCAAATCCATGTTTTGCAAACATTTTTTTCTATTTCTAGCAGGCAGAGATGTATTTTTGTCAAGAAAATCAAACTATTGCTCTCTAGTCTTGGGTAGTGCCATAGCCTCTGTACCATGGTCTTCCTATGTCTTCTCTTCATCTTGTTTTGTTAAAGTTTATATTGGAAATATTTATTTTAATTTTGTTACTGTTCTTAAAATATTCTATTTTTCCTAGTTTCCTTTCCTTACTGGGTTACTTTCCCTGTTGGAGGCCCTGGGCTTACAACATATCCTGCTTTTCCAACTAGGGTTGTAGCTTAGCAGGTAATAATAATAATAATAATAATAATAATAATAATAATAATAATAATAATAATAATAATAAAAAACTTGAAAATTACCAAATTTGATCCTTCAACCACGAGGCCTGCTTCCGGATGCAACTTGCTGCCAAAATATAATTTCTTATTGTTTTAAATTTGCGTCTACTAATTCTTTATTCCATAATGTAAGCAAAATTAGGAATGAGAATTTTTTTCTTCAATATCTGTGCAGTTATTCAAACCCCAAATTCGCATGTCAACATTTATGACTGATATAGTGATAGGTCTGTTATATCAGTGTTGCAAGATGGGCTAGACTAAATTTCCCTGTTTTGGTCTTAAAAAATTCCCTTACTCAAGCAAAATATATCCTTGTTCTACATTATATATATATATATATATATATATATATATATATATATATATATATATATATATATATATATATATATATATAATGATCAATTGAACATATGGCTTCTATCACCTCACGACATTAACTCATCAGGGGGTAAAAATGAAACTCTTTTCCATGGTTTTACTTTACATTTATTTTACTAACTACAGTTTTAGCCAGCCATTAGTTCATGGCTATCTTCTGAACTTGATGTACATTCAACAATAGGAATACAGGAGGCCTATGGCTTCTATCACCTCACGACATTTACTCATCAGGGGGTATCAATGAAACTCTTTTCCATGGTTTTACTATACATTTATTTTACTAACTACAGTTTCAGCCAGCCATTAGTTCATGGCTATCTTCTGAACTTAAGTTACATTCATCAATAGGAATACAGTAGGCCTAAAGCATAATAGAAATCTAGACACAAAACAAATATTTGTGAAGAGAAAATTACGAGTTTACTAAAAGAAAAACTGTTTATATGTCTTTGAAAACAAAATATTTTTATACATTAGTGTGAAGCAAGAAAAATAATAGTAGATATTGAACAAGGATGGATAATTTAGAGAATACCATATATAAAGTTATGAAAAACAGAAGTACATAATGTATTGAATGCATACCGATAACATAAGTTTAATTCTTATTTGAGGAGAAAATTCCAAGTAAATAGTAATATTATCTTTAACATGAAGACTGATTCAGTTGTTTTCAACCTATTGTATAATAGGAATTCTTTGGGTCGGATTAAAAGTTTCGTCAATCCTCAGTTTGCCGGGAGGGATAGTTAAGCTGCAACAACGTAACAGTTAAACTCTCGATCTATTCCCACTGCCATCTGTTCAGAATTCGTGCCCTCAGAAACAGAAACAATCTTTTTTGCTACTTGTCATAGATTTTGTGTCTTCTCCTAATTTTATTTTACCATCTTGCTTGCTTGCTTGTGAGATTGCCCAGCCCTTCTTGCTGGACACGGGCTCTTTCATATGGAACCTTCGAATAAAATTTCCCACTTGATTTTAGTATTTTATTTTCCTTTTTACCTTTTTGAACTCAAAATTTCCCAAAACAACGGAAATTTTCCTCCATCTGTCATTATGACTTTCAGTATACCAAGTATAAGTATAAGTATGACTTTCAGTGGTTAGGTCTATATATACACCAGAGTATTAGTACTCTCATTAATAGAACCAACTTTTCTACTATTTATAGCTTCTCTCATTTTTCTTTTCTTATGTATTGTGCTTTTCATAAATGCGAAACAGAGTAAAATTTCCCTGTTGATTTCGAAGTTTTCTTCCTATTTTCGTAAAACAGGGAAATTTTCCTCTTTTCTGTTTTAATGTTAATGTTTTAAAGTATTTTATTTTAATTGTTCATTACTTCATGTGTGTGTTTTTTTTTTTTATTTCCTCATTTCCTCACTAGAGTCCTATACTATAGCATCGTCTGTTACTACCTGGCCTTACTAATCGAGAAAGTTATTTACTGCTAGCCGAACATAACGCTATCCGCGGGTAGCTATCTCCGGGTAGAAAGATTTCAGTCCTCTAGTCCAGGGATAGTTGTTGACGTGAAGACTGGTTCCTGGTTGGTTCCTGGTTCCTTATTGCTCACTCCGCAAAATAAGTTTGCGGGCACTCTATCTCTTTATAGATAGGTGCAAAGCTTCTAAGCTTATTCTTATTATTAAGTTTATATCATCTGTGCCTTAAATGAATTAATATCATAATGAGGTTCTCTATCTTTAATTTTATTCCCTTCTACTTTGAAATTGGATAGGATAACACCTTGCTATCATCAGTTTTGGCAACCTGTTGTGGTAATCAGTTTGGGCTTCCTAAACTCTTCTTTTATATTCATTGCCCTATCTATAAATGTAGCCAGATCCCTGCTAGGATTTTTTAGCATACCTAAACTTATTTCTACATTCTTTAGCTGTTCTAACTTTGGGCATAAAAATAAATGTTCGGTGGTGTCTTCTTCCTCTTTGCATAGATCACACAAATTGTCATCATATTTTCCCCTGAAATTTGCTTTTAAGTTGAGCATATTTAATCTTGCTTTCATCACAAGGGATGCCTTATCCAGATACATTTCTCTGATATAAGGCATAGGGCCATTTCCTTTAATAAATCTTAATTTTTTCATTATTTTCTTTTTTTCTTCAATAGTTTCTTCTATTTTTTCTATAATTCTTTTCTTGATTTCTTTTTTCAGGGTCCTTTTCCCCCAACTTCTTATTTCTTCCACTTCCATCCCATATTTACTGCAGATTTCTTCTACGCTCTTGCTCCAGCACTTCCCATACGGGTTCTTCAACTGATCCTCAATTATCTCTCTTACTAGTCTTTTTTCCTCGGAGTTTATGATGTTATGGAAGAGCATTAACTTCTTATATTCTATTCTGCAGGACACCGGCCATATTCCTGTTTCTGCAAGTATGCCCCAATATGGAGTACTCGCAGGTAGTTCATACATCTTTCTTATTATCTTGTATTGGAGGTTTTCTAGATCTTTCATATCTTTGTCCCTAATTACACTCCAGGTCTCCACGTTGGCAAATATTGTTGGTACAACTACTGTTTCATATATTTTCTTTCTGACTTCCAATGCCATCTTTCCAACTTTTCTCGTATCCCCATATTTTCTTATTTCTTGGGTCATATATGCAACCCTCTGGGTTTTTTTACTGATACTCAATTCTTTGTTTCCCTTCTCTGTATACCATTCACCCAGATACTTATATTCCTTAACTAAACTTACTTTTCCGTTCTTCACTTTTGTTTCAATCTCCACCTCTTTCTCTTTCTTTCTTTTGTTAATTCTTAATACACCCGATTTTTTGGGGTTGGTGTTTATAGTGAATTTCTTTAGGGTCTCTAGGCTATGACAGTTACTTATGGCACTTTCGATACCATCTTTCCTTCCTGAGGGAAACATTATATCATCTACATATACAAGTGATTCAATTTCAATATTTCTTATCAATGTGATATTTTTTCTGCTGATGCTATTAACTTTGTCAGTTGCTATACTGCATAGCTTGGGTCCATATATAGTTCCTTGTCTAACATTTCCTTCAATCGTTATATCTTCTGTTGTACCTGCTGGGCAGTTGATGGCTGCTCTACCTTTTTCATTCATTTTTTTTGACTATCAATGCTTCTTTCCATCCTATCATTTTTCCCATTTCTTTTATGCAGTCCTTTAGATCTAGCTTATCAAAGCACTTATACGCATCACAGAACCATACGTATGTCGACCCTCCCAAATAGGCGTTATAGTCTATTACTGCATTTAGTGTAAGCAGATGATCGGCCGTAGATCTTCCTTCAATGCCTCCACACTGGAATCGACTCATCTCTTCTTTGAATCTGTCCTTATATTTTTTCATCCTTATTTTCTCGTATATTTTACTAATTATGCTTGTAATAAATAAGCCTCTTTTATTTTCTAGTTCCATTTTATTTCCCTTTTTGTGGATTGAAAGTATCCACATCTCTTCCCACTCTTTAGGGATACATATGCTTTCATCAATTTCTGTGAGTATCAGCTTCAGGCTTTCTATTATCTCATTCCCCATCATTTTAATCATAACATTGTTCAATCCTTGCCTGTCCATTGTGTATTTGTCTTTCAGGCTTTTTATGATGGCTTCTACTTCTTGATATGTTATTTTTTCTTCCTTGCTGGATCTCACTCTGTCACTTCCTGACAGCCATTTATCAAACATGTTGTTGATTTCTTCTGCCAGGGTCTCTTCTTCACTTAGGGGATTTTCTAGCTTAAATAAATCACTGTAGAATTTCTCATATTCTTTCTTTATTTCTTCAATATCCTCTATTATTTCTCCATCCTTTCCTCTGATTGCTGTACATTTACTGGCATTTTTTCCATCCACTTTCTTCTTGAATTCCCAGAAGGCTGTGCTGTTCATACCTCCTTTTGCTTTGATTTCTTCTACTTGCTTGATTATTCTTAAACCTTCCTCTTTTTGTTTTTCTTCTTGTATGTATAGGTCAACAAGGCTCTCCTGTACTTTCATTCTTCTCTTGACCTCATTGTTTTCCTTTCCAACATTAATACAATTCTTTTTTAAGGTTCTTTTAAGTTTCATTAATTTCCTTAATTCCTTGGACCTCTTGTTTTTCCTGTTTGTCTCTTTTACACTACATTTTCTTAATATTTCTTGCACTTTTTTTTGCCATTTTGAATATTTTATTCTTATATTAGCTTTTTCTTTGGCAATCTTTATGAGTTCCTTTTTATCTTTGTGGACTTAAGAAGTGAAGAGTGATTGCGTTCTGAATTTACCTTAAAACCACTCCTTTGTTACGCCTCTCTATTCTCAACTACGTGCGGCTAACTTAACATTTTGATAAGATGAAAAACAATTCGTTTATTATGTCTAAATAACCGTCAAGGAAATTACCAGTCCGTTAAATGAAGAATTTCTGTCATTACAAACATTTGACAGGAAGCTGATTTGGTTTTCACATCTCAAAAAAAACTAAAATTTAAATGCTCAGAGATTTTGAATATTTTTAAAGTATTAGTCCATACACCATGGGGAGAACATCATTAGACTCTCCTAAGATTGTGTAAAGCCCTTATTTCATCCAAACTTTTATATGGATGTGAAATATATTCTTCAGCTTCCACTACCAACTACAAGTTGAAGATTTTAGATTTCATTCATCATACTGCCATCAGGTTAACTACTGGCATTTTTAAATCATCCCCTACCCCTAATCTTTTAGTTGATGCAGGTGATTGGTCTCTGGACTTATATCTACTATGATTAGATATTGGTATAGGCTACAGAGGCTTCCTAATTCATCGCCTTTTGAAGCTGCCAATAGGGAGAATTTCTTCTCTTAATATGGGGCTCACTCTACATCCCGAAAGCCTTATGGATTCAGAGTGAAAGTACTGCCGAATAGCCTGAATCTTTCCAGGAGCACGGTACTACCTTTTAGGCTATCAGTCACCCCTCCCTGGAAATTTCAGAGAACTCTCTCTGTAATTATTACACGGGCTCTAAAGGCAACATGATAATTGAAGAAATTTTGTCAAACTTTTTAGAACATGCAGAACAACTCAGGGATAGTGGATTTATATTTACGGACAGCTCCAAATCTAGTGCTGCGTTGGATTTGGGGTGTAATAAACGGATTTTGAGCGAAGCGAAAAATCTATTTTTGGGTGAGATAGCCATGGCGTCCTGATGGAAGGTTCCTTTAGCTACCAAAAAGGAACCTTCCATCAGGACGCCATGGCTTGAGCCCAAAAATTCTAGTTTTAGTTGTAAACGAGCGCTCCCTTTAACATCCTCTATCTTTACAGCAGAGCTGTGTGGTATCCCTATTGCTTGTGAAAAAAATGGCAGTAATAAAAGTGGGTATTTTTACTATTTTTAGTGATGGAAAAAGTATGTTACAAGTACTGACGGGTTTTAATCCAACCAACCATTTAGTTTTAAGAAATTTATAGTGGCTCTATATTTACTGCAGTGCAGGTAAAGAAGTTAAGTTTTTGCTGGTTCCTTGTTCATGTGGGTGTGCTTGGTAATGAAGCGGCAGACAAATGAACAAAAGAGGCAATGCACAAATTACTTCCTAGAAGATATTTTCCTAGTAATGACTTTTTGTCTTATATAAAAAAAAGTCTCCGGCTGATGCTTGGCAACGCTACTGGGATTCGGTTGATCAGAATAAGATGAAGGAAATAACAAATGCAATACCTCCATGGAAGAATAAAAATATGCCAAGAAGGTGGGAGACTGTCCTAAGTCACCTTAAAATTGGGCACACTTTTACTTTACTTTTACTCAAAAGTTCCTGATGACTGGCAGGTGTCAGCCATTCTATGATGACTGTTTTGCTCCTTCTGACTGTGAGGGGACATTTTTTAATGATGCTAGTGCCATTTTTAAATTCATATGAGAAGCTGGTCCTCTTACTCGTTTTTAAATGTATTGAATTTTAAAAGGGATCTTTTCGGTTTGAGTGCCTATCGAATTTAAATGTTTTTTTTATTCCAAAGTATGTATTTTGATGTGGAAAACCCAAAATGATAACCATTTTGTGGAGAAATTATTTATCAACACTTAAATTGGCTTATATCAATCAATATCTTACTGAAATGCTGCGATTTCTCTGTGCGCTTTCTTGATTTTCAGGGCACTACTGAACCTAAGAAAACCCACCTAACCTAGCTTAGGGGCCCTGTATCCCTACCTAGGCCTACCGGGGGCGGGCCCCCCCTGCGACCCCCCCTTAAGGCCACAGTGATTTTCGGGACACTACCGAACCTAATACAACCACCTAACCTAGGGCCCTGTACCCCTACCTAGGCCTAGCCCCTGCGACCCCCCCCCCCTTACAGCCACTACCTATCACATCCATCAATAAATAATTTCTCCACAAAATGGTTATCATTTTTGGGTTTTCCACATCAAAATACATACTTTGGAATAAAAAAAACATTAAAATTCGATAGGCACTCAAACCGAAAAGACCCTTTAAAAGTTTCATTGTTAAGTTATTTATTAATTTGCTTTTATTTCTAATTTATATCTTAGTTATTAATTGTTGATTAAGCATGATTGAATTAGCATTAATGACCACTGATGTTATGATGCCAGATAATTACAAATCATTCATTCAGTAATATAGATCCCGTTAACGTTGAAAGTGACAAGGAGCCGTTATATAGTCGTGACTTCATTAACACTACTACTGTAACTACTTCTTTTTTGTGTTTTCTTTTAAGCAAGATACAAAAAGAAAACGTAAAACCTAAACCTGTTATTATATATCGACGTTAATCAAACGGCGTTCGCTGTCACCCGTATTAGGAAAGGTAAGTTCTGATCATCGTTTATGTTATGAAGTTGAGGTGTTGAGTTTCGCTACTTGTTATATGGCATTTTATGAGTTTTTCACCGAACAATTGAGGATAATTCTTGGATTTTATCATAGTTACGGACGGAAAAAGTTTTCCTTACCAAAAACAGGTGTTTCCTATAAATAGGAATGATATGTATGTATGATAGCGGCCACTTGTATGTATTATTATGTCTAACTTGGAATACAGCAGTGTAAGGGGGGTTGGGGTCGCTGCCCCCCCCCCGTTAGGTATATTGTTAAGGACAAGGCTTGTAGGTTAGGTTAGGAGGGGGGAAGTTTAGGTTAGTTGATTTCCATTTTTAATCAACACATGAGGAACTGGCTGCTGATATACAAAGGCTCCTGTAGGTGATAGTACCAACTACCCTGCTCACACACACACCTTTGTTCTATCGTTACTTTTTACTCGTGGCTCGGTGAGAGTAGATGTTTGTCTCTCTCCATGCATCCTTATTAACTGGCCTTTGACTAATCTGCTTGTGTTTTTCTTATATGTATGTTATATAAGCTATATATATATATATATATATATATATATATATATATATATATATATATATACATATATATATATATATGTATAAAACATTTACTGGTTTTTATTATAGTTACAGACAGAAAAAGTTTTTCTACTAAAAGACAGATGTTTCTTATAGAAAAACGTGTGTTTTCTTCGAAAATGTCACTTATTTTCACGGATGATATAAACTTAATTTTCTAAGAAATATAATCAATACGGTTAACATGTGCAGTTTCAGCAGATACTGCTTGCCACTACATAGGAGCTTGATGTTTTTGTTTTTACATGAGCAAAGCGAGCGCACGGAGGTAAAAACTATTAAATTTCTAAAAATATCCCCACTCTTAGACGGTCTAACGAGTTTTCAATTTATTTGCTATTGAGGTGAAGGTCAAGTTCAGTGAAAGCATATTATTTACAACAAAAAAAACTGTTTTTTCTGTTCAAAATGTTGTTCTGGCTGTAACTATAATTTTACCCATTCATTTATTGTTACAGAGGTGCTGTTTAGGCGACAGAGTAGTGCGGTGTTTTCCCAAGGACGGAGGTACCTTTTTTACGATCTCTTCCCCCCTTTGACACCAGACAACCCGTAGACTGGAGGCCTTCCCTGCTTCCCCTTGCGAAGCACCTCTTTCCTCCTCTGAAGGGGTCATTCTTTGTGTTGATGCACCTTCATCGTTCTTGAAGAAGATGTTTCTCGCTCCCCGCGAGTTGGATGGCGGGAAACTTGGTTTCTTCTTGAACGCTGACGATGACACACTCCCTCGTTCTTCGATGGCAGCCTGCGGAGGGAATGCAAAGTCTTAAGCATGTTCCAGAGCCTCTCCCGGGACACCTTTCCCGTTGGTGGGTTAGGCTATCTCCCGAGTGGTTTTCTTAAGAGCTGACGATGTTGCAATCCCTTGTTCTGCGATGGCAGCCTGTGGAGAAAGTGCAAAGTCTGAAGCATGTTCCTGTGCCTCTCAGGGGACATCTTTCCCATTTGTTGGTTAGGTTTTTATCCCGAGTGGTTTTCTACAGCGCTACAACGCTGCTCTCCCTCGTTCTGAGCTTGCTCAGCCAGCGGAGGAAGGGCAAAGTCTGAAGCTCTCCTGTTACTCATGGTGGACACCTTTCCTATACGTGGGTTTGGTCCTCCCCAGAGTAGTCATCTCCCCGCACGAGATTAAGAGAGGGTTATGGTCTCGTTCATATCTTTCTGTAACCCTGTGGAGTGTGGCCTATAGGATCATGAAGATGTTACTTGCCCCCTACTAGCTTGATGCTTCAGCCTGTTCTCCTAGCTATCTCGTCTCATCCATCAGACTCGTTTCTCGCCTAGCTGACTCATCTCGTCTAGTAGACTCGCCTCGCCCAGTCTTGCTGCAGCTCGCGATTGCCCACGATGGCCCTTTAGCTCGCGATCACCGGTCGGCCAGCGATCACCCATCAGCCCACGATCGCCCGTCAGCCCGCGGTCGCCCACCAGCCCGCGATCTCTCGTCAGCTTGTGATTGCCTGTCAAATCATGATCGCCCGACAGCTCACAATCGCCCATCAGCTCGTGATCGCCCATCAGCTCGCTATCACCCTTCAGCTTGCTCTAGGTTCCTGGTGTTCCAGCAATCGCTTCCAGCGCCTGACAATTCCTTTACTCGTGATTGGCTTCCTGTTCTTTGCCGCACTTCAGGACTAATGATGAGGCAGCACAGACCAGCTCGTGACCAGGTTCCTGCTTGTGACCAGTCTCTAGCTTGCGACCAAGTTTCCAACATGCTATTGCAGCTCGTGACAACTCCCAGAATAGCGACCACTATTCAGTGTTACAGCTCTGCTCAGCTCACAACTTTTCCTTCTTATATAAAGTCTCCCTCCGCCTTTGACAAACAGCACTTCCCGCAATCAGGTAGTCGTCCAGAGCCAGCGGGGAGTTTCAGAAGCCTTGACTCTTGGGGTGGTACTTTACTTACTCACCTTGACGGCTGCTTTTCTGGTCCCAACCAGCAGGGGAACCCCACTCTCTACGGAATCTCCACTGTGTTTATATCTGTTCGTTCAGAGTATTCAATGTTTCATATCTTATATTGCTCATTTACTGTTAAATCGTCACTGTCATACGACTCATAGAATAAGAAAGTCTTCAGTTTCCTCTTGAAAGCCTTAATGTCTTTAATCATTCGAATATCTTGTGGGAGCTTATTGTATAGTCTCGGGGCCGCATATTTAAAGGCTCTGGAGCCTACAGTAGACATATATCTAGGTTTCAATAATTTGAAACCATCTGTAACTATTTTTGTGGCGACACGATTTGTTGGCTGCACAATATGTAGCAATTCTCTTAAGTATTTTAGACAACCGGTTCTGATAACTTGGTGGGTTACTGTACATATTTTAAATTCAATTCTCACTTTAATTGGCAACCAGTGTAAATCAATTAGTTTAGGGGTGATACTTTCTCTAGGTTGGACACCTTTTATCAGTCTTGCTCCTGTGTTTTTTATGTTTTGTAATTTCTTAAGTTATACTTTTGGTAAATTGTAATAGATGGAGTTGCAGTAGTCAGTCCTGGTAGTAACACAGTTTATCACAAGTTTCTTTACAGAATTTTCATCCAGGCACTTTTTTATAAAAGCAATTTGTTCCGTAACTGGAATACAAATCTACGATATTTATTTAGGAGTATTACTTTCTTTGAAGGTGAAATGACGAGCCATTGAAATTTAGCGAGGGTTAAGTATCTATTCCGCTAGTTAGCGGGGTAGGGGGGATAGCTTGCTACCGCTCCTGCTCACACACCGGTGATTTAACTCACTTTGCTTTTGGCTTGGATGGTGAACGGTCGTTGCCGTTATATTTTGGACTGCCATTAATGCTTTTTCTTTGTGCTATCTCTTTAATAGTGTGTGTTTGTGTTGACTTCTGCTAACCATGTGTACCTGCCCTGTGGTACCTTCATGTCGGCCGTGGACATCGACCGCCACACCCTTTGTCCCGCCTGTAGAGGTCAATGGTGTGATAGTGGTAATAAGTGTAATGAGTGTCGGGAGTGGTCTGCCTCCCAATGGTAGAAGTTTGGGCGACGGCGGAAGAAGAAGTCTAAGCAGGATGTTTCTCCTTCGAAGGGAAAAAAAACCAAAGACCTCTTCTTCCACCTTCCGACCTACCTCCGAAGCTCCTGCTCGTTCGGCTTCTTCCAAGAGACCGTCGAGCAGTAGCGTAGACCCTTTAATTTTTGGCCAACCCCGGTCCTTGAGAGATGGTGTTGCTTCCCCTAGTGAAGCGGCTCCACCTCTCCCCCCGAGTGATGCCTTGTCTATGTCTTCTATGTTACAGGTGTGGTCGTCCTTGTGGCTTCCGGGTCCATCCTCCAAGGACTCCTTGCTGTGAATTATCCTCCGCGGTGCGATTATGCAGCCGTCGTCGACTTCGGAGGTGGATCCTCTGTCTCTCGTTGAGGTTGTGGTGTCAGAAGCGTCTTCTGTGGCCACTGCCGACACCCCTGACCTTCTAGACTCTCCAGCTGTTGTTGCCGACTACGTTTGCCCCGTTCTTGATCATTTTTCGAGGGGGAAACTAAGTCTATTGTCGGTCTCCTGCGAGGGTTTCTTGCCCTAGGGGTAGTTCTCTCATTGAGACTCCTCTTCGTAGGACTGCTTGTTAAGGTCAGCTTGCTGATCCAACAGCCCCTAAAGGGTGTTTCTGTTGCAGAGCTTGCCCTCCACTTTGCCTTTGAGGTGGCTCTTCACCATCGGTGAAAAGGCGCCTCTTTAGCTCTTCAGCCTCGTCCTCACAGCCGTTCTCCGCAGAGGAGCCTCCACTTCAGTTGTCTTATGGCCCTCGACCTTTGCCTAACCCTGGTCCTTCTCCTGACAATGCTGCCGCTAGTCCTCGGACTTCGGCCCTGGACTCTTCTGTGGATCGCAATCCCCATTGGTGGATGTTCGCCCTTCCAAATGGCATATCCCTGTTCCTGTTCAACTTTCCAGCCGAACTGCTGACCTGCCGTCACTGTTCCTGGCTTATGTACATTCTCCGGATGTTCCTCCGAAGCGTTGAGTTGCGTGCCAACGTTCTCCAGCTCGCCAGTGCCCTGCATGGCACCAATGCTCTCCAACAGCACATCAGCGCCAGCCTGCTCTCGAACGCTTTCCAGAGCGTCTTTGCTCTCCAGCGCTTCGGCGTTCGCCTGGTCGCCAGCCTTCTCCTGCTCGTCCTCAGCGCCTTCCAATGCCCCAGTGATCTCCTGATTGCCGGCGCTCTCCAGCGCAGACCTCGCCATTCCAAAGAGCAGCGTTTGCCAGCTCGCCAGCGCTCGCCTGCCAACCTACGCTTGCCAGCGCAACAGCGCTTCCCGAGACATCAGCGCTCTCATGCGCAACCTCAGTCCCCTGGTCGCCAACGCTCTCCTGTATGAAAGCGCTCTCCTATACGACACCACTCTCCCAAGCGCCAGTGCTCTCCTGCACGCCAGTGCTCCACTGCGCATTAGCGCTCTCCTGTGCGCCAGTGCTTTCCTGCGCACCAGCGCTCCACTATGCATCAGCGCTCTCCAGTGCCAGAGCTCTCTCTAGCTCATTAGCACCCTCCGGCTCCTTGGCGCTCTCCTGCGCATTCACTGGGAACTGCGCACCAACATCCTCCTGTGTAGTGCTGTACTGTGCGCCAGCGCTCTCCTGTGCATTTTCTGGAATCTGCGCACCAGTATCCTGCGCAGCGCCTTGCAGTGTGCCAGCGCTTTTCTGAGCACAAATGCTTTCCGGTTCACCAGTGCTTGCCAATGCGCCAGCGCTTACCGGCACACTTGCGCCATGGCCATGAGCAGGTTCTACAGGCTTCTAGGGAACATCGAATGAACAGGTCACCATCGCCTGGTTCTCCTCCCCACAAACGCATTACAGCACGACCGCCGGGGAAAGGGGAAGGGGCCTCCACAGTAGGGTTCATGATCCTGAAGCTGCCTTCCTCTAAGGTGGACCCATCAACAGCAGAGACTCCTCGCAGGGAACTTTCGGTCCCTTTCCTTTCAGGGGATCTGTCTGACAGTGCGTCAGTCAGTCAGCAGCTATGGTCAGAACAGTGGTGCAAACCTGTCTGCCAGCTCTTTGGAGCATCCTAGTGCTCCATCAGACCTAATGCAATGAACCACGGCTTCTTCTGCTCCCCCGAAAAGGAAGAGAGAAGTCTCAGACGCGGTCACTTCCCCGATGGTAAAGCTGATTCCTGTTAGGCCATCGAGGCCTGCTCCTCCAGCATCTTCCACCGGTCACTCTCCTACCTCACCTCTGCTAAGGGAGTCGCGCAAGGAATGGGCTTCCTCTCTTCCACCTTCAGAGGAAGTTTCCCCTCGCACGGAGAGTTCTCCACCACTGATGGAAGTCAGGAGGGACATGACAATCCTGCCTCTGATGCTTGAGTTCTACCTCCCTCCTCAGGAGGAACCTAAGGACTCCAAGACTCCTCCGAAGTCCTCTTCAAGGACTTCTAAGCCAACAGATGCAGCCAGTCACTCGAGGGATGTCCGCGACCCACCCCGAGAAGAACTCTTGGGATGGGAGAAGGAGACTTTGCTGCAAGTCCAGTATCGAAAAGAAAAGCAGAAAGAGTCGGCACATGAATTCTGGCAGGTTCTAACTCTCATGAGGGTTCTCAATGTGTTTACCGACCCAGAGATACCCCACGAGAGGGCAAAGACATGGTCTTAGACCGTGTCTTTGGCACCCAGAAGCCCTCAGAGACCAGTGCAGCCTTGCCCTGTTCTCAGGGGCTGAAGGATGCCACGGCTAAGATCACCTTACAGCTCTCGGAGCTCTCCTCCTCTCAACGTTCTGGCTCTACCATTAAGCCTCTCCCACCTCCTCATCTCCAGCAGAGGAGGTATTCCGAGATCTTAGACGAGCCTCGTCCAGTTCTTCCACTCCATCACTCTTTGGAAGAGCTCACTAAGGGAATCTTTCTCTAGAGAGAGACTCCATCCGACAGGTCTCATTCTCGGTAAATGAGATCCTTAATCAGGAGAAGGTCATAAAGTACGCCATGCAGGCTACTTCATGGCTTGATGTTTGGTTAGGGACCTTGGGAATCTTGGTACGAACTGAGGATTTCTCCAAGGAACGTACCAGGTTAAGGAATGGAGACTTTCCTGTTCTCAGGCACTCTCACGATCGAGTTTGTTACCTATCAAGTTTCAAACTTATTGGCGAATACCATTCTGAAACGTCGGGACGTGGTGTCTGGGAGATTCCGTTAGCAAGTCCCAAATGCCGAGATCACCAGGCTCAGGAATTTCTCTCTAGAGGGGTTCCATCTATTTGAGCCTAAGGATGTGAACATGCTGCTGAGGGATGGAGGAAGTCACACCAGGACTCCCTTCTATATAGGGCTTTGACATCCAAGCCCTACAAACCATCAGCTCCTCAGGAGTCCCGTCCAGCCAAGATCACGAAGAACAAAACAGCAGCGAAGACAACGGTGTCTAAGAAGCCCTTAGTCCTCCAGGGGAGGAAAATATCCTAGAAGGAGCAGCCGAGGCCGCAAATGCTAGGATAGGCACTCCCCCTGCTTATCAACCAGTAGGGGGATGCCTACAAAGTTGCTCGGACAAGTGGAAGCAACTCAGGGCCGAACCCTAGACAATCTCCTTGATTGATGTAGGGTATCGCGTCTCGTTCATAAAATCTCTCCCTCCCTTGACCAGGAATCCAGTGTCAATAGACTCCTTTGCAATGGGATCAGCAAAGGGGCTAGCCCTTCGTGCAGAAGTCCAGACCCTGTTGAAGAAGGGCGCTTTCCAGGCGGTCCTCGACGGGTCTCCAGGCTTCTTCAGTTGACTCTCTCTTGTGAAAAGGGCGTCTGGAGGCTGGATATCAGTCATTGACCTCTCAGCCCTGAAAAAGTTTGTTAAACAAACTCCGTTCAGCATGGAGACAGCAGACACGGGCAGACTAACGGTAAGACCACAGAACTTCATGTGCACACTGGACATAAAAGATGCGTACAGTACTTCCAGATCCTAATCCATCCGTCTTCAAAGACGTACTTAAAATTCAGCTTAGACAGCAAGAAATACCAGTTCAAGGTACTGTGCTTCGGTCTTTCCACAGCACCTCAAGTCTTCACCAGAGTTTTTGCCCTAGTGTTATCTTGGGCACACAGGATTGGCATCCATCTCCTTCGTTATCTGGACGACTGGCTAATCCTAGCAGACTCGGTGTCAACCCTTCTTCAACATCGGGACAAACTTCTGAGGTTTTGCTAAGATCTGGGATAATGGTAAAACTCGAGAAATCCTCCCTGCTTCCAACACAGAGACTGGTATACCTAGGCATGATAATAGGCACCAATCTCCACAAAGCCTTCCCATCAGACGACAGAATATCGAGGGTGAGATAGGTCGCAAGACCTTTTCTCAGACGAGTAAAGCTTCAAGCCCAGACGTGGATACATCTCCTCGGTCACCTTTCATCGCTGGCCCGTCTAGTTCCCAACAGTCGCCTCAGGATGAGATCCTTCCAGTGGCAACTCAAAAGTCCCAGTGGAATCAGGCTCTCGATTCGCCGGACATCCGGATTCCCATGGGATTTGCGGAACAGACTGACCTCGAATGGTGGGTGTCAGACGAGAACCTACGAAGGTGAGTGGACCTTTTCGTCCTCTACCCAGATTTAATGCTGTTCTCAGACGCTTCAAAAAATAAAAAAAGGGAGTGGGGTCCACGTGCTGCACCACACAACCTCAGGCCTATGGCCAGAGTCAGAAGAGTACCTCCACATAAATCTCCTTGGACAAGTAAACATGTAAACCACTGAAGAACGCATGAGATCGGGGAGAGAATCGTTAAATTTAAAAATGGATCCCACTGTCAGAGGATTCTCAAAAATTAGTGTAAGATCAGGCTCAGAAAATTGTTTAAAATTACATTTTTAATTTGTTCCTCATATTTTATGTTATTAATAAAAGGTAAAGCAGCATAGAATTTAATTTTTGGCACATTAGCAACTTGCAACTTTGGCTGATAAATTTTGTTCAGGAATTTGTTAAGTAATCTATGAAATATTTTGTTTGGGAAACAGTTATCCCTGAAATATTGTTCCAAAAAAATAATTTCATTATGGAAAGATGTCCATTCAGAAGAAAGAGGAAATACCCTATAAAGCAGAGTTGTGATGGCATTCAACTTTAAATTATATAAACAAAAGCTAAAAATATTGGTGCCTAAACCAGTGAACGTCTTTTTTTCTAAAAACGCTAGTTTCTAGACGTGTCTGCCCTCTTTTAATGTTAATACTGTATCAAGATATGGTAGCTTGTTATTTTCTTTGAGCTCGATAGTGAAATTAATGTTTGGATGAAAGTTATTAATGAAATTCAAAAATATGGCAGCATGTTCCTTTTGCTTAAAAGTAGCTAACATATCATCTATGTAGCGTTTATAAAACATAGGTCTGAACAGCAAAGGACATTGATCTAAAAACTGCTCTTCAAGATGACACATAAAAATATTGGCGAAGGTGGGTCCAAGAGGGCTACCCATAGCCATAACATCAAGTTGTTTAAACAACTAACCATCAAAAATAAAATGAGTGTCAATTACTGCCAGTTCAAGTAATTTTTTAAAATCAGACTTATTAAAACCATGATAGCAATTGTCTGGGGAAATAAAAAGTTTGTTTAAAATTATATCAAACATTCTATTTTCTCAGAGGCATTGGAGACGGTGTTGTTGTAGTACCTAATTGCTCGCATGAGCCATACATTAAGACTATCAAAGAGAACCAGTAAATACACTTTGAATTTCACCCGCATCTGGGTCAGGTCTTTACAACCTCTTGAGCCGTACCGAGAGCCGAAGCTCATAGGTGGAAGTTGTATTTGGAATCCGTTCCCACTGAGCTTGTGTTAAATCAACAAGTTCCAAAAGACGAGTGAAGTATTAAGCACCAAGGCTCATACGTGTGCTGTGCTCCTTCCATCAGTGGCTAGTGCTGGGTTAGGGTCCAAGAAGTGAATGCACGCTAAACTCCCTCCACTGCATGTCTTGGTAAGCGCTACAGAGGTAGCACAACCTGTAGAAACCATAGTTGTTCCGTAACTGAAATACAAACCACGCTGTTTACATGGGGTAATTACTTTGGCGTAGCTGAATGACGAGCCATAAGAATTTTAATGAGGGTTTACCACCGCACCGCTAGTTAGCGGGGGGTAGGGAGGGGTAGCTAGCTACCCCCCCCCCCCCACACACACACATACTGGTGATTGCTTCACTTTACTTTTGGCTTGGGCAGAGCACAGACCTGTCTGCTCTCTCCCTCGCTTTGACTGCCATATTTACTGTATTCTGTTTTTGCTTTTTCTTTTCCAGTGTGTTTGAAGTTGGCCTCTACTGACTATACGTACATGCCCTGGACTTCCCGGCCACCCTTGTGGGACTTTTATGTCGGCGGTCGACACCGATCCCCACACCTTGTGTCCTCATTGTAGGGGTCAACGTTGTGATAGCGGTAATGTATGTATCGAATGTAGGGAGTGGTCTACCTCCCAGTGGGAGAGGTTTGCCCGGCACCGGAAGAAAAAGTCTAAAAGGGATCTTTCTCCTTCAGAGGCTTCTTTGAAGAGAGAAAATTCCAAGACTTCTTCTTCCATAGCCCTTTCCTCCTCCGAAGCTCCCCCTCGAGCGGTCTCTTCCGAGAGGCCGGCAAGTGGTAGCGTAGACCGTACTGCTGTTGACCGATCCTGGGGTGCGGGAGAGGGAGTTGCCTCCCATAGCGAGGCGGCTGCCCCTCCTCTCCCGGAGGAGGATATGAACATTGATTTATCTGTCAATAACCATGATTTGTTGGAGCTTTGGGCTTCCTTGGGGCTGCAGGGTTCGCCCTCCAAGGAAGCCCTGTTTGACATGATCAAACTTGGTGCAGCTGTCAAACAATAGCCAACTACAGCAGGGATAGATCCTCTGTCTGTGGTTGACGTTGTTGTGACGGAGACATCCCGTGGGTCTAGCCAAACTCCCGTTCCTGTGGCTGAGGTAGCTGACGGCTTAGACTCTCCCTCCGAACATCCTTCGAGGGAGGATAAGTCCCACGGTCTCTCCTGCTGGTGATTCTCCCCCTCTGGGGAGTTTACTTACAGAGACTCCTCTTCGGAGGCCCATCGATGGTCAGCCTGCTGATCCCACGGCCCCTCGTGGGCGTATAAGGCGGAAGGTTTGTCCTCCCCTTCGCCGTAGAGGCCTTCCTTCCCCTTACAGGGGGCTTAAGAGGCGCCTCTTCGGCTTGTCGTCACCACAGTTCTCTGCGGAGGAGACGACTCGCCGTTCACCAGTCCTGCCAGCTACCAACCTAGACCCCTCCGGGGATCGTTCGCGATCACCTTCGGAGGATGGTCGTCCTTCGGGACATAGTGACCTGTCTCCCAGACCATCCACTTCCAGAGCTCCTGATGCGCGTGACGTGGCACCTGATACTGCCACTGCGCAGTTTCCGGGGCCTTCGGGGCTGAAGGGTCTTGAGCGCAAAACCGCGCCTCTTGCCCTCAAGCGCCAGGCTCCGCCCGAGCGTTCTCCTGTTGCTGACGCTGCTGTTCCTGACTTAGCGCCACGGCGCTCACCCTCACTCGTTCGCGCCACCGTTCCTGCTACGCGCCAGGGTCCCCCTGCGCGCCCACGCCCTTTGGTGCCCCGGAGCCCTCCAGAAGTTCCTGATGTAGCGTGCCAGCGCTCACCTGCGCATATGCGCCCACCAGCGGTTCCTGATACGGCGCTCCAGCGCCCACCTGCGCCTACGCGCCCACCTGCCCCTACGCGCCCACCGGTGCCCCAGCGGCCACCTGCGCTGACGCGCCCACCAGCAGTTCCTGATACAGCGCTCCTGCGCTCACCTGCGCATACACGTCCACCAGTGCCCCAGCGGCCACCTGTGCTCACGCGCCCACCAGCGCCCCGGCGCCCACCAGTTCCTGCATCGTCGCGCGCGGTCCAGGAGGCACCTTCGCTGGCGCACAGGCGCCCACATGGTCCTCCGGACTCGTCGCGCCCGACTGGGGAGACGCGTGATACGCGCCCACGCGCGGTTCCAGCTCCAGCGCTCACACGCTCACCAACGCGCCAACGCGCTACGATATCTCAGCGCGTCGCCCAGGAGGCTCCCAAGTTAGCGCACGGGCGCTCACGGCCGCCTCTGGGCTCTCCCTCCAGACCGTGCGAGCTTGCATATGATGCAACCGCGCACGACGCTCCGGTTACGCGCCCTGTTCCTGCTACACGCCCCGTTCCTGTATTCAAGGCGACCAAGGTAACCCTTCAGCGTACACCGGAGCGCCCTCATCCAACAGCGCGCCCTGCGCGGCCGCTGCAACAACGCACTCCGGTGTGACCGCATCCTGATGCGCGCCCACGATCGCCGGCGCGGCCAGCGTGCCCACAGGCGAGCATGCCGGTCTTATCTGACCAGCGCCAACCTCCGCGCCAACGCGCCATCCTGGCCACTCGCGACCCTGCTCCAGCGCTCACACGCCCTCGTCCGGTTCTTCCGGACGCGCTCAGGCGCCCCGTTATCTCGCGCCCTTCGAGGCCGCATCAGGTTGCTGCGCGCCCGCGCGTTCGGCCGCCTCCCGTGCCGGCTCCTGCTCGCCACACGGCCTCGCCATCGCCTACGCGCTCTCGCGACCATGCTCCCGCTCCAACCGCTGCGCGCTCACGCGCCCGCTCTTATCACCAGCGCTCCATCGCTCCTGTATCCCCACCTGCGCGCCATCCTGCCCTCGCGCCTGCCCCCGCCTGCGCGGATGCGCTTGCGCGCGAGATTCCAGTATCGCCCAAGCCCTTCACGCGCGACCCTGACCAGGGCCCGGCACGCGAGCGCCGCCAGGCGGACAGTTCATCGTCTCGTTCCCCTCCCCACAAGCGCAGACCAGCGCGCTCGCCGGAGTTGGGGTGCTTCCCGGACAGGTTTAGGGACTCTTCTCTTTCAGCCCCACAGGCGAACCCTCGTTTGTCGACTCCTCCTAGGGATCCCTCGATCCCCTTCCCTCTAGAGGGGGTGTCTGACAGCGCGACTGTCAGCCAGCAGCCCTGGTTCGGCACCCTGGTCAGAGCCCTTGTGCAGGCTATTAAGCCCGCCCTCTCTGACTTGGGCCACAAACCAGTGGCAGCTTCCTCCCCCCTGAAGAGGAAGAGAGGAGTCTCTCCCATGGAACCTCCTCCGAGGCCTATTCTGTCTCCTCGCAGATCCTTGCGCAGGGCTCCTTCTCCCCCCCAGACCTTCTCTCCCTCCCCTGCGGAGGAGGATTACCCCTCCTCAGGAGAGTCGGATGAGCCGGACCACTCCGCCATCGCACCAATGGGGGAGGCTCCGCCTCTCCCTGAGAGGTCGTCTCGTCCAGAGGTGGAGAAGAGCCTGCCCCCTTCGCTGCTCGAGTCCTGTATCCCGCCCAGGAGGGAGCCTAAGGACTCTAAGACGATTCCCAAATCGTCAGCGAGGATCAGGCAGGAACTGTCTAGAGCCGTCGAGGATATCCACGTGTCCCCCCAGGAAGAGCCACTGGGGACGGGAGACTTCGCTGCCAGTCCTTCGGGAGGAGAGCACCAGGAGTCAGAACACGCGTTCTGGCAAGTCCTGACCCACATGAGGAACCTCAATGGGATCCCGGACCCTGAGGTCCCACCTCGCGAAGGGAAGGACACGGTCCTGGACTGCGTCTACGGCACCCAGAAACCCTCTAGGGCCAGTGCAGCTTTGCCCTGGTCTCAGGGGATGAAGAGTGCCAGGGACAAGGTCGAGGGCCAGCTCTCTGAGCTTGCCTCCTCCACCAGATCGAGTGCCGGTAACAAGCTCCTCCTTCCTCCTCAAGTCCATCAGAGAGGTACTTCGAGATCCTCGAGGAGTCTTGTCTGAGTCTTCACTTACACCACTCCGTGGAAGAACTCAGGGGGAGTCCCTCTTGAGAGACTCTCCAACCGGCACGTGTCCTTCTCAGCCACTTAGATCCTAAGCCAGGAGAAGGTCACCAAGTGTGCCATGCAGGCAACTTCCTGGCTCGACATCTGGCTGGGGTCTCTGGGCATCCTGGTGCGGTCCGAGGACCTCTCCAAAGAAAGCACCAGGAAAGCGCTGGAGACTTTCCTACTCTCGGGCACACGGACCATTGAGTTTCTGGCCCACCAAGTCTCGAGCTTGTGGGCCAATACGATCCTCAAGCGTCGGGACGCTGTGGCCGAGAGGTTCCATCATAAGGTCCCCAGTGCAGAGGCTAGCAGGCTCAGACACTCTTCCGTTCTCGGTAAGAGCCTGTTTGAGCCTAAGGACGTGGAGCTCACCGCTGAGAGGTGGAGGAAATCCAACCAGGATTCCCTCATCCACAGGGCCCTGACATCGAGGCCCTACAAACCTCCAGCAGTCCAGCAGCCCCATCCGGTTAAGGACACAAAGAAGATGACCACAGCGAAGCCCAAGGTGTCTAAGCCCTTTCCTGCCAAGAGCAGAAGGGGCAAGAAGTCCTCCAGGGGAGGCAAAAACCCTAGAGGTACCAGCAGAGGCCGGAAATGCTAGGGTTGGCAATCCCCCTGCATGTCCACCAGTTGGGGGATGCCTACAGAGTTGCACGACAAGGTGGCAGCAACTCGGGGCGGATGCCTGGACGATCTCCGTAATCACTCTAGGTTATCGCGTCCCGTTCACAGCCTCTCTACCTCCCCTGACAGCGAATCTAGTGTCGTTGAGCTCTTCTGCCATGGGATCGGCAAAAGGGCAGTCCAGACCATATTGAAGAAGGACGCTCTCGAGGAGGTTGTAGACGGGTCCCCAGGCTTCTATAGTCGACTCTTTCTTGTGAGAAAGGCGTCTGGAGGCGGGAGACTAGTCATCGACCTCTCGACCCTGAACGGGTTTGTCAAGCAGACTCCGTTCCGCATGGAGACGGCAGACACAGTCAGATTTGCGGTGAGACCACTAGACTTCATGTGTACACTGGACTTGAAGGACGCGTACTTCCAGATCCCAATCCATCCGTCTTCAAGGAAGTACCTAAGATTTTGCCTAGACAACAAGATCTACCAGTTCAAGGTGCTGTGTTTCGGTCTCTCCACAGCCCCTCAGGTGTTCACCAGAGTATTCACCATCATCTCTTCGTGGGCCCACAGGATCGGCATCCGTCTCCTTCGTTATCTGGACGACTGGCTGATCCTAGCGGACTCGGAGGCAACCCTTCTTCGCCACCGAGACAAACTCCTCAAAATTTGCCAGGATCTAGGGATCGTGGTACAGTGAGCCCTCGCTACTTCGCGGTTCGACTTTCGCGGATTCACCACTTCGCGGATTATTTTCATAACGCATGTATATACATATATCGCGGATTTTCCGGAAATTTTGAAAATACTGCGATATATGAAGACCCCAAATACGTATTTCTTTAATTCCATTAATACTGTAATTAGTAATATCTGCTCTTACTGATGGTTCATTGCATTACATATGACATATAATTCAGTACAGAAAGAAATAAAACACGAAAAGAGAATGTGATCATACGATAATTCAGTATACAGTACGTAGTAAAATTAAATCGAACATGAAACGCAAATCAGATGCAGTCATACCGTATTTGAATGGTGTAAGGCTGCTGATGGCTACTACTACAAATGTAATGGATGTGCATCTTTTCCATGAATCTTTTGTATGTATACATACGTAGTACTGCATCCAATAATATTCTTTGTTGCAAAAATCACATCTCGAATAAGCGTAAATATCCTACAACAAAACAAGCGTAAAATAGCGTACGTAAAGCTGTATACGTAGTACAGTGCCTTGTATTTGAATTGGTAACTACTACGTAGCATGTAAGACAGACTGTGATTGGTTCAAGTGCTGATAGATGACGAATCAGAACCCAAGTTTTGAAATCTAGCCTGTGATTGGTGTTTTGACCGCTTCTCCAACCCACAGCATCTTTTCGCGGCCACTTTGTTCGCCGCTCTCTCGCCGGGTAGATGCTGCTACGTTATTGTGAACTTTAATCTGTGCTGTGCGTGACTGTTTTAAGTTGAACTTTTTGTTGAACTTTCTGTTTAACCCCTACTGTACAATGGCTCCCAAGCATTCTGCTTCTGCTAAGGCTGGTAGTGAGCCTAAACGCCACCGAAAGATGATGACGATTGCTGAGAAGGTGACGCTTCTCGATATGTTAAAAGAAGGCAGAAGTTACGCGGCCGCAGCCCGCCATTTTGGAGTGAACGAATCCACCGTTCGCTACATCAAGAAAGACGAGGCGAACATTAGAAAGACGGCTGCCATCACCTTTAGCAGATCAGCGAAGCTAGTCGTTACCACGCGTAATAAAACGATCGTACGTATGGAAGGTGCTTTAGCAGTGTGGATTGCCGACTGCCGGAAGAAGAACATAGCCTTGGATACGAAGACCATCCGAACCAAGGCTTTGGGCTTGTATGAGAATTTTGCGGCAAAGGAACCTCAAGACGACGATGGCGACCATGCTGAAGAAGAAGATGATGTAGATGAACCTCAACCAGGGACATCCACTGATTCCCAGCGTCAGAAACAACGTTTTTCCGCCAGCAAAGGATGGTTCGCGAAGTTTCAGAAACGCTTCGGCCTGAAAAGCGTTTCCCTGCATGGCGAGGCTGCTTCCGCTGACACTGCCGCTGCTGAAACTTACGCGAACGAGACGTTCAAGAACATTATCGCTGAAGGTGGATACAAGCCGGAACAAGTGTTTAATATGGATGAGACCGGCTTGTTTTGGAAGAGAATGCCGTTGCGAACTTTCCTGTTCAAAGAAGAAGCCAAAGCCTCTGGCTTTAAAGCATTCAAAGATCGCGTTACCCTCGTGATGTGTGGCAATGCTGCTGGATTTTTGCTAAAGCCGGGGCTTATTTACAAGTCGAAAAATCCTCGCGCTTTGAAAAATAAAAATAAGAATCTCCTTCCCGTGTACTGGATGCATAATCAAAAAGCATGGATTACGAAGATGCTGACCTCCAACTGGTTCCACCAGTGTTTTATCCCGCAAGTCAGCAAATATCTCGTAGAGAAGGGCTTGCCATTTAAGATCCTTCTCCTTATGGATAACGCTGGTGGACACGCAACTGATCTGTTGCATGAGGGCATTCAGGTTGAGTTCCTGCCACTCAACACCACGTCATTAATTCAACCGATGGACCAGGGGGTTATCAGGGCGTTCAAGGCCCTCTACACGAAGAATACCTTGACGGACCTCGTTGTGTGTGTGGATGCTGCCCAAGAAGATGAAGATGAAAATTTCAATTTGAAGGCGTACTGGCGGAAGTACACAATAGCCACGTGCCTGCAGAACATCCAGAAGGCACTGCAAAAAGTGAAACCTGCTACTGTCAATGCGAGCTGGAAGAAGTTGTGGCCCCAGATTGTTTACGATGACGAGGGATTTACACTGTCTGAGAATCAACGCTCTGCAATACGCAAATCTGTGCAGTTGGCTGCGATAATTGGAGGTGACGGGTTTGGCGACATGACGACGACTGAAGACGTCGACGAGTTGTTGGACTGCCATTCCCAGCCGCTAACTGACGCAGACCTAGAAGACCTGACGAAATCGGCCAGTGAAGAAGACAGTGAAACGCAGGAAGATACCCAAGAAAATGTCGAAGAAACGGGCTTAACATTAGAACGGCTTGCCAAGTTCTGCAACCATGTGAAGGAGGTGAAAGAAATGTCGCAAGAGTGGGACGAGGATATGGTTCGGTCTATGCAATTCTGCAACAAGATCGATGACATCATGACTCCCTACCGGATGCTCTTCGAGCGAAAAAAGAAGCAGCGGTAGCAACTTCCTATCACAATGTTCTTCCAGCCTCGCAAAAAAGAGCCAGTTCCTCCTGCTACTACACCTTCGGAAGAAATTGAAGAAGTGTCCCAGGAAGAAGTTGGAGAGGTGTCCCAGGAAAAGACACCTCCGTCTGAAGAGACGTAAAATACTATCATTGGCTGCACAGTAGAAGACATCATCAGCTTCATCATCATCATTTCTACTGTGCAGCAAATTCATCGCCATCATCATTCAAGTTTTTCTTCAACTTCTTTTGTGGTGAGTACAGTAACAATCTTTATTTTTTTTTATACATGTTTTACTTTAATATTCTAACATTTTAATATTTGTGCCTGTTTTAGTTTAGTATGCATTAAGTTAAAGGGAAGGTTTTAAAAGTCTGAATATACATGTTATAACCTATCATATTTTTTTGTTTAAAATTTACATTTACGTACGTAAAACAATCTCTCCCTCTCTCTCTCTCTCTCTCTCTCTCTCTCTCTCTCTCTCTCTCTCTCTCTCTCTCTCTCTCTCTCTCTCTCTCTCTCTCTCGTAAATTGTTTTCCTGCTTTGCTACGTATGTACTGTATGATTTTATATAGATACGGTGAATAATATTTGTAATAACATATTTTCTAAAAGCTTTTACTGTAATATCATTATTTATCACTTTCATCATGCGCGTTAAATGCCTTCGTTTGTTTATTACGATCGAAGATGGAGCGTACTTTATGACGCCGCCGAGAAAAACATTTCATTTGGAAGTCCTAAGAAAAATTAAGTAAAACATTGATAATAACAAAATCAACATACTGAATAATCAATATAATCGATGCAAAAACTAACCTATACTGTACACAGATGTGTAAATGCGTTTGTTTCTTCATTATGATCAGAGATAAACGTAAACAAAACATTGGTTGCCATTTTTTATCGTGCTTTTTGGCGTGTTTAGGAAACGCATGATATAGAATCGCCTTTAATATTTGTGCCTGTTTTAGTTTAGGGTACTATAGTACATGCATTAAGTGTTCTGTACATTAAAGGGTAGTTTGTTGACAGTACTACGTACAAGGGAAGGTTTTAAAAGTCTGAATATACATGTTAAATAAATACGTAAATATGGTGTCACTACTTCGCGGATTTTCACCTATCGCGGTCGGGCCTGGAACCTATCTACCAGGATAAACGAGGGCTCACTGTAAATCTCGAGAAGTCCTCCCAGCAGCCCTCTCAGAAACTGGTATATCTAGGCATGGTCATAGACACCAATCTCCACAAAGCCTTCCCATCAGACGAAAGGATAGCAAGGCTGAGGAAGGTTGCGAGACCTTTCCTCAATCGAGAAGAACTCCCAGCCCAATTGTGGCTTCGTCTCCTCGGCCACCTCTCCTCCCTGACCCGTCTCGTTCCCAACAGTCGCCTCAGGAGGAGATCCCTCCAGTGGCAACTCAAGTCCCGGTGGAGTCAAGGACACGACTCCCCGGACACCTTGATCCCTATGGGACCTGCGGAACGGGCGGACCTCAGTTGGTGGGTGGCAGACGAGAATCTACGAAAGGGAGTGGATCTTCTCGTCCCTTCCCCAGATTTGATGCTGTTCTCGGATGCAACAAACAAAGGGGGGGGGGGCCCACGTTCTGAGCCACAGGACCTCAGGTTTGTGGTCAGAATCAGAAAAGTACAGTACCTTCACATAAACCTGCTAGAAATGAAGGCTGTGTTCCTGGCACTTCAGAAGTTCCACCGAGTCCTGGCATGCCACTCTGTGGTGGTGATGAGCGACAACACCACGGTGGTGGGTTATATCAACAAGCAGGGAGGTACCTTTTCGGAACAGCTATCCCATCTTGCAGTAGAGATCCTGAGATGGTCCGAAGTCCACTCGATTTCACCAGCGGCTCGCTTCATTCCGGGCAAAAGGAATGTGCTCGTCGACAGTCTGAGCAGAGCGACGCAGATAGTGAGTACCGAGTGGTCTTTGGATCCTCAGATAGCCAACAAAGTCCTGACTTTGTGGGGTTCCCCGACGGTGGATCTGTTCGCTACGGCACTGAACACCAAGCTCCCGCTGTACTGCTCCCCAGTCCCGGACCCCAAGGCTCGCTGGCAGGATGCCTTCCAACAACGGTCGGACAACGTTGATGTGTACGCCTTTCCCCCGTTCTGTCTGATGAGGAGGGTACTCAACAAGACCAGAACATCGGTCAATCTCCCAATGACCTTGATAGCTCCGCTATGGCATCATGCAGAGTGGTTCCCGGATCTTCTGCAACTCCTCACGGAGATTCCGAGGGTGCTCCCTCCACGTCACGAGCTACTGAAACAACCACAATCCAACATCTACCACAAAGCAGTAGCTTCGCTTCGACTTCATGCCTGGAGACTATCCAGCATCTCCTCACAAAGAGAGGATTTTCGCAACAAGTTGCGAACAGGATGTCTGGCCACCTGCGCAAGTCATCCGCAGGAATCTACCAGGCGAAGTGGCGAGTTTTCTGTGGTTGGTGTCGTGGAAGGGGTATCTCTCCCCTCGATGCCACTTTACCAGTAATAGCGGAGTTCCTCGTTTACCTGCGGGAGGAAATGGGCCTTTCAGTCTCGGCAGTGAAAAGCTATCGCTCAGCCTTAAGTCTTGCCTTCAAGCTTAAAGGAATGGACATTTCCTCCTCGCTGGAACTTTCTCTTCTCATACGGAGTTACGAACTTACCTGCCCTCAGTCGGAAGTGAGACCTCCTCCTTGGAACGTGGTTCAAGTTCTCAGGTCTCTTAAGAGACCTCCCTACGAACCATTACGCCAGGCTTCTGATCGCCACCTTACCTGGAAGACGGTGTTCCTGCTAGCTTTGGCCTTGGCCAAGCAAGTCAGTGAGCTTCATGGTCTCTCGTACGACGTCGCCCATTCAAGGGGATGCGGGAAGGTAACGTTCAGCTTCGTCCCTGAGTTTGTTGCCAAGACTCAGAACCCGGGCGTGCCGGACCCAAGGTTCGACTCCTTCCGGGTTTCGAGTCTCCGTTCTGTAACAGATGACCTAGAACATCTCCTACTGTGCCCAGTCAGGAGTCTGAGGTTGTATCTTAAAAGAACAGCTGCAGTTCGCCCCCAGGTGCGAGCTTGTTTGTGAGCACCGGGGAGACGAAGAGGAGGGTCACCAGAAATACCATCTCGGCCTGGATTCACAAGGTAATACATCTGGCCTTGAATCCTGACCCTCCTCCGTCACGCCGCCCTAGAGCGCATGACGTCAGGGGCGTGGCTACGTCCCTGGCCTTCAAGAAGAACTTTTCAGTGACGCAGGTCCTGCAAGCTGGGGTGTGGAAGCGTCAGACCACCTTCACGGCCCACTACCTGCAAGACGTGACACACAGGAGGCTCGATACGTTCTCTATCGGCCCCGTGTTGGCTGCACAACAGCTGGTCTAACCTCAGGCTCCTTATTGGACAAGTAGCAGAAGGTTGAGGGCATTGTTACCCGGTTTTAGTCTGCGTGAATTAAAAGATCTGCCTGGCCCTTATTCTTTTCTTCATCCTCTCCTCCCTTGGAGAAAGCAGCATCCTGGGTCCTTTGCACAGCTGACCTCGAACCTCTGCAGGTAAGCCATGCTTCCTTGTGTTCCTAGTATTAAGATATAATACTGTCATGTCCCCATACCCTGTTGAGGTGGTATTGGGAGAGTCCTAGCCTAGATTTCCATATGAAGAACTCCAGGTCAACTTCCTAGGATGAGTCACTTCTCACCTTCACAGGGAGCAGGGACCCCCTCACCCCTTGAGTTCGTACAAACTCGAGTTCGGGGTCCTCGGGCAAGCCAAAGCCAGTATGGCAGGGTACTTACCACCCTTCCTAAGGGTTAAGTCACCCCATGTAAATAGCGTGGTTTGTATTTCAGTTACGGAACAAATGACAAATTCGTAGATAATTTGTATTTTTCCTAACTATACAAACCTTAGCTATTTACACATATGTGCCCGCCAGCTCTGTCCCCCAAGATAAGTCCTACCTCTAAGTGAAGTGAGCCTTTCACCGGTGTGTGTGAGGGGGGGGGGGGGGGGGGAGATTTAGCTAGCTACCCTTCCCTACCCCCCGCTAACTAGCGACGGGGTAGTAAACCCTTGTTAAAACTTTTATGGCTCGTCATTCAGCTACGCCGAAGTAATTACCCCATGTAAATAGCTAAGGTTTGTATAGTTAGGAAAAATACAAATTATCTACGAATTTGTCATATTTGCCCGCCAGCCCTGTCCCCCGGGATAAGTCCTACCTCTAAGCAAAGTGAAGCAATCACCGGTGTGTGTGAGGGGGGTGGGGTGTAGCTAGCTACCCCTCCCTACCCCCCGCTAACTAGCGGTGGGGTAGTAAACCCTCGTTAAAATTCTTAAGGCTCGTCATTCTGCTACGCTGAAGTAATTACCCCATGTAAATAGCTAAGGTTTGTATAGTTAGGAAAAATACAAATTATCTACGAATTTGTCATGTTGAAGTTGTGTGTGCTGCTTCTGTTGAGACCACACCGAAGTAGCACACACCTGTGTGATATCGCGGACAAGAGAACTAGCACTAAGGAGGTAGCAGATATCTTCTAGAGTTGACTCAAAAAGCGATAGTTGAAGCAATAGCGTTTGAGCTCTATTGTGTATGAAGAGGAGTCTCCCGTTGGGAGGAGCAGTGCGCTTGCTTGCAGTGAGGCTTATAGCCAGTAGTGCTCTATGATCCTCACTAGAGAATTTCACCATCGAATTCTATCATAAGAAATGTGTGTACAGTATATAGTGGCAGGCATCACTGATAATGAAGAAAATAACCTAGATTGGTTTTGCCCCCACTGCGTAGGCGAAGCCAGACAAGCCAATTTATATATATCAAAATTGAAGGAAGATGTGAATATAAGATAAGAGGCCCTGAGCGAACAAGACGCGAGAATTCCTGAATTGGAAAACAAGCTTGCGGACCTTAGCCGCACACGCAGTAAATTCCACCCAGACTACTGACCTCACTGAAAAAGTTGATAATCTTGCTATGAATATGGAATCAATTCAGACAACACTTCAAACACTGATGGACCGAAAACCGGAGAAAAGAACATATGCTGACAAAGTTAAGGAAAAAAAATCTGTTGGTAATTAAATCAACAAATACGACAAAATAAATTACTGAAAGAAAACACGAGGTTGAACAGGCACTTAAAGACATTCCTACACTTATCACAAGGTCAACTTTGAATGGAAATGTAAACTTTGCAAACAATATGCTCTGAGAAGAGGCGGCAAACAAAATTCAGACATTAGTTGCCGACACTGAAACGAGAAAAATCTGAAAACCAAAACCAAAAAAGGGATTTTGACGTAGGAAAAATCTATTTCTGGGCGAGGGACCTGTGCCGCCCAGTGAATAAGCTCCATTTAAGCACTTATTCTTAGGTAATTTACTGCTAAATATACCAGAGAAAAAATGTAAAGGAGTGCTAGGTTAACTAGCTCGCTCACCTATTGGTGTCGGTATAAAATTGGGCGTATATTCCAGAGGTCCCGCACTATTTAGATTAATCCACGACAGAGAACCCCAATAGAGGAGAGCCGTTCAACCTCACTCGGTACTACTACAATGCATCCGCTCAGAACCCAACTCCTTAGCACCCAAAGTTTGGGGACTCCAAGGGAGGGGAGCTGGGAGGGTTCACTGGGCGGCACAGGTCCCTCGCCCAGAAATAGATTTTTCCTACGTCAAAATCCCTTTTCTGGGCTCGAACCTGTGCCGCCCAGTGAATCTATACAAGAGAAAAATGTCACCAAACTTGCAAAATAAAGGAAAAAACATAAGCGTAAGAGAAATACAGGATGCTTTAATCAGAGATGAGTACCAAAAAACAATTATAAGGGTATCTTAAATATGAACATAAATCCAATAAGGTAGGTATAATAATGCCGTGAGTGATAATATATACAGATACTCAGGAGCATAAAAATTTACAAATATAATAACAGTATTCAGGTGCGAGACCAACGAATACAATAGGGTATAAATGAGGCAGGTAAGAGGGAGAGATAAAGAGTCAAGGCATTAACCTGTGAGTTACTCGGGAGTAACTACGCTCCCTGCGGCTACTGTAGAAAATTTTAGGGCTTCCAAATGTTTAAGGTAGTGTTTCTTGAACACTGACGGTGATTTCCACCCTGTATACCTGGAAAGGTCTGTAAAATTCATGTGGTGAAAGAAGTTCACCGAGGTGGCAACCGCCCTGATATCATGTGCAAGAGGAAAAGAGTCAGGGTTAGCTTGTTGCCTGATCCCTTTAATAGTAATGGTACCGCCTTGTTCTCTAACGAATAGAGGCCCCGAGGAGTTAGAGGAGGTCCGGGATAGATAAGACCTAAGAGTAGTGACAGGGCACAGCGACGGATCTTGCGTGAGGGGAACAATTTTCCAGGAGGTCCATCTGTTTTGAGGGTCTTCATTCTTAGCCAAAAAGAATTTGTTAGGAGAAAGAAGGACCTCTCCTGAAGGCAGAAAGTCAATATGACCCGGGTCTCTCGACAAGGCTGCCAATTCAGAAATTCTTGCCCCGGAAGCCAAGCTCACTAGGAAAAGTGTTTTCCTGAGAAGGGGCATGTAATCACAAGAACTGTTAATGGTATCAGAAGCCAATTTGAGTACGTCATTAAGGAACCAGGTCACCGGGGTAGGACGAGTAACCGGTTTCAGTCTGGCACAAGCTTTCGGAATTGAAGCTAACAAAGAGTCGGTTAAGTCTATGTTAAAACCCACTAGGAAGATCTTTTTCAGAGCCGATTTAATAGTGGTGATAGTATTGGCTGCCAGACCTGATTCTAATAAAGATCTAAAGAAAGTGACTGTAAGGTTCAAGTTCATACAGTTCACGTCTGAGTCTATTAAAAATTTTGCCAACTTTTTAACTGCAGAGTCATACTGACGGATGGTGGAATCCCGTTTATCTGATTCTAGGAACAAGGTGTTTTGAGGATCAATATTGGCACCATGCATAGCCGCAAACTTCATAAAGTCCATAAAGTTAGGGCGCTCTGAATGTTTGAGAAAGCGTACACAACGCGTGTTTGTACTATCTGAGACAGAACCGGATTGGGTATCGGGTGAGGGTATAGTCTCAACTCCCGCAGGAGAGGATACCAGTTGCTCTTGGGCCAGTTGGGTGCGACCAAGGCTACTTGTCCCTTGAAGGATCTCAGTTTGTCTAGAACTTTCAGCAAAAGATTCACCGGGGGAAAGAGATAAATCTTTTCCCAGTTGTCCCAATTCTGTGACATGGCGTCTGTGGCGTAAGCCTGAGGGTCTAGATTGGGAGCCACATATACTCTCAATTTGTGGTTGGATTCCGTGGCGAAGAGGTCCACTTGGAGACCGGGAACCTGAGAGAGAATCCACCGAAATGACTTTAGATCGAGTGACCATTCCGATTCTAGAGGGGAGGTCCGGGACAGGGCGTCTGCCACTACATTCCGGACTCCCGCCAGGTGGACAGCTGAAAGATGCCAACGGTTCGAGGCTGCTAGGGAGAATATGGCTATTAGAACATGGTTCAGAGGCCCTGACTTTGACCCGCCTCTGTTGAGGCAGCGGACCACCACTTCGCTGTCGAGGACCAGACGAAGGTGTTGTTTCTTGGGAAGAGCGAGACGTTTCAGGGTTAGAAGAACTGCCATGGCCTCTAGCACATTGATGTGAAAATGGCGGAACAAGGGAGTCCAAAGACCTTGAACTTTCTTGAGCTGAGAATAGCCGCCCCAACCTGATAGGGATGCGTCTGTGTGAATGATTAATTCCGGGGGCGGAAATCGAAGGGGAACTGACTTTGACAGACTGTTTGCTCTTGTCCAAGGAAGAAGTCTTTCCCGTAGAATGGGAGGAAGGCGGACTTTCCTGTCCCGGAGCTTCCGGTTCGCCCTCGAACGCCAGACACGATTGATATCTTTCAATTTTGCCTTCAGAAGAAGATCCGTCACTGAGGCAAACTGAAGGGAACCCAGAATCTTCTCTTGAAGCCGTCTGGAACTTACTTTGTCTTTGAGAAAGCGTTTGGTGTTTCTTGCAATCTCTAACCTCTTGGGTCTGGGAAGACACAGAGTATGAGATATAAGATCCCATTGCAGGCCGAGCCATTGGAACTTCGATTTTGGAAGAAGACGGGACTTCTTGAAGTTGATCTGGAAGCCTAGAGATTGAAGATAATGGATGACTTTGTGAGTGGCTTTTAGGCAATTTTGGGAGGTGTCTGACCAAATGAGCCAGTCGTCCAGATAGGCTACTACTTGAATCCCTTGATTCCTGAGTTCCTGAACAGCGACTTCTGCTAGCTTTGTGAAGATCCTTGGGGCAATGTTGAGCCCGAAAGGCATCACCTTGAAGGAGTAACTTTTGTCCCCTAAGCGAAAGCCTAGGTACGGACGGAAGTGTCTCGCTATCGGGACGTGATAGTAGGCGTCTGTAAGATCGATAGAGGTGGTGACGGCCCCACGGGGAAGTAAGGTCCGCACCTGCGAGACGGTAAGCATTCGAAACTTGTCGCATTGAATGGACAAGTTGAGAAGGGATAGATCTAGAATCACTCTTCTCTTGTCTGAATCCTTCTTCGGAACACTGAACAGCCGACCTTGAAACTTCAGATGTTTCGTTTCTTGTATGGCATTCTTTTGTAAAAGTTCCTGGACAAATTCGACCAGGTCCGGAGTGGAATGTTGACGAAATTTGTTCGGAGGAGGAGGTCCTTGAATCCAACTCCACCCTAGTCCCTTGGAGATGATACTGAACGCCCAGGGACTGAACCTCCATTTGTTGCGGAAGGCATAGAGCCTCCCCCCTACCTGCTGCACCTCAGTATTGGTTTGAGGAGTTGCCTCCACGTCCGCCTCGGAAGTTCTTTCCTCTGCGAAAGGCTCTTCCCCTGCCTTTGTTCTGGTTAGAGCCACGGTGGTAGCCTCTACCTCTACCATAACTCTGGGAAGAGCTATGAGCCTCGTAGGACTGGTTAAAGGCAGGGGAAGTGGCGGAGGCACCAGAAAGCTGGCTCTTAGGTAGCAGAACGGTGACATAGTCATCCGAAGGAGCCCGAGAGGTGGAAGGCTGTGCAGGGGCAACAGAAGATGGAGGAAGAGGCAGCCGGAAGTTGGATGAAGCACTCTGTTGTTGCCTGAACTGGGTGGAGGTATATGGTCTAAGCTTCTTCCTACCCCGGGCTTGATAATTTGCGGGGTCATACTTGCGTTTAGGGGTCAAACCCCAACGGGCTTTAAGGCTCTGATTAACCCTAGTGGCCTCCGCCAAGACTTCCTCTACGAGATCCTCGGGGAAGAGATTTGAACCCCAACAGGAGGACCGGATGAGTTTATTAGGTTCATGCCTAATCGTCGCCTCAGCTAGAACATGCTTGCGACATCTGCGTTTAGCAGTAGCAAAGTCATATAAGTCATAATATAACGACTGTAGCGTAGCCTTGTTGAGAGACTTAAAAATACTCTCCGTATCGTAAGTCAAGGCTATCGACTCCGTGGATGTGGCCAGGTTTAGAGTACGGCCCACACGTAGGCGGGAATCATATTCCTGTTTAATGAGAGATTCCGGGAGACGGGGAAGCTTCTCACTAAACAAGACTGAGGCACAGTCTGCTGCAAGCTTGCCGGAGGTAAAGGTGGTATGGACCTTGTCCCAACACTCAATACCTGAGGGAAGAAGGAGGGAGATTGGATCCACCTCTCGGATGGGAGGCAAGGGCTTCTCCTCCAGAGCATATTGAAAGGCAAGCTCTGCCACCTTATTGACGCATGGAGTCAAGGTGTTCTTGTCCATTAAGAACATCGTAAAGGAGCTTTTATGAGGCGTCAGCATGGTGTTAGTGCAGCCGATGTCATTCAAAAATCTGGCCCAAACAGATTGGGCTTGCTCCTTCGGGAAGATGACCGTCTCTTTGGGGACCTTGTCTAATCGGACTAAAGCTTCCTCGGTAAGTCTGGCATAACCATGAAATGGAAATGCCAGACCCGGAGGAAAGAATTCAAAGTCCTCTAGAGGGCGAGTGCCAAGGCCCTCCAGAGTCAACATTCCGTCTGAGAACGGGGAATGAAGAGCCATCCGCCAGGGGTTGTTCTTGGCAAACGGCGGGAGCTTAGAGGCATCCGGTATGAGAGAGCTTTGGACTCTCTCCGGAGCTCCTTGCTCTAAAGCCCCAATTCTCTGACCGAAGTTAGAGAACATCGTGTCCATCCTCGACTGCATCTCCGAAACCAACTTTTCCTGCATCTCCGACACGATGCGAAGCATAGCTGATTCGGAAAGGCCCGGGCTAGCAGCAGGAGGGGCGGAAGGAACTCCCGGGTCGTGAGACTTAGAGGAGGAACCAGAGGTCTTTGAAGACGGGTTTGTACCAGGTTTAGAGCCATGAGAAGTCTTGTGAGGCTTGCGAGCTTTGGGTAAGGTCCTTGAAGTAGACTTATCCTTAGGGGGAACCGGGTATGAACGTTGAGACGAATCACGGTCCCCAGAAAATCCAAGAAAGGAAGAGCGATCAGAAGAAGAAGAAAGAGCGGGGCTGAGGATAGGAATCTCAGCGCCGGACACACCTGCCTCACTTACCACCCTACCTGTATCCGGCTCGTCTAGCAACATTGGTTCGACGTCCAGGTTCATGGAGGCAACATTGTCCTCCAGACCTCCGGGGGCGTCCGATGGATCTTGCTCTGGGTCGATGAGACCCGTTATAGTGGCATCAATGTGGGCAATGATGGGAGCTGCCACATGCCTAGCCACAGCAGCTGAAGACTTGGCGTTGGGGTAAACCATGGTGCAGTAGTCCTCAGATAGGACGTACGGCCGCTTAGACTTTACATTCCGGGCAAAACCACCAACCCACACCTTCAGTGTGGCCCGAGCCGCAGACTTTTGCTCCGGGGATGCCTGAAATAATAGTGGGAATTATAAAAGGGAAACTCCCAATGGTCCTTCAAGACCATAGATATCTTACTAATAGTAAATAAAATAAGAAGGCAATATAGCCAACGGGACTCACCGAGTCAGAACCAAGGGTAGTGATGAGGTCGAAGCAAATCACACAGTTATCCGGGTGCCATACCACAACGTCTTCCAGTTGAACCCCACAAGGGGCGTGAGATCGGCAGACGGAGTGGCCACAAGGCTGGTGCAGAACAGCTGCACAGGCCGGCGTCAGACAATGCACCATCTGTAAAAAGAATAGTATATGAGAAACTGTAATTCTCTTAATTAGGGGCGGGTCTGGAGGACCCGGGCCTAACATAGGTCTAACACAAGATTAGAGCCTAACTACTATTCTATAAGTGGCCTAACATAGGTCTAACACAAGAATAGAGTTTAACTATACTATTCTTTTAAGTAGGGCCTAAAATAGGTCTAACACAAGATTAGACTGTAAAAAATAAAATAAATTTTTTTTTTTTTTTTTTTTTTTTTTTTTTTTTTTTTTTTTTTTTTTTTTTAGGGGCGGGTCCGGAGGACCCGGGCCTAACATAGGTCTAACGCAAGGTTAGAGCTTAACTATAATATTCTTACATAGGGGCGGGACCGGGGGTCCCGGGCCTAAACATAAGTCTAACTTGAAACTAAAGTATAGCCATCCATTCCGGTCAAGCCGGGAGCATAAAAAAGGATGCAAAAACAAGGAATTAAGACACATAGTGTCTGATTTCCCGGGGTGGGGTAGACCCCGGGCCGGGAAATAAAGGTATATTCAATACCAATTCCTTTAGGGACTCCGGGATAGAGATCTGTCATATATAATCATCATAGGAAATGTTATAAAATAATAGGGGGGCGGAACTGTAACTAAGAACTGCCAATCGAACCCGGAGGGTTTCGTATAACATAAGCCAGAATGAAAAGTGAATATAAAATAGGGTACACCGGGATCCAACTCTGTAGACCGGTGGCCAACCAGACTAGACAGAGACTAAACCGCCGGGCCACCCGGAGGACAAAGTCCATAAACACTTAACTACCCCCTCTAAAAGGAGGGAAGGCAACGGTCCCTTAGTGGAGGGGGGAGAAGTCTAGCCTCCCACCTAGCTAGAGGGGGAGCGTGGGGGAGGATCACGTGATACGAGGCAGCAGGGCTACCAACTGACGATCCCCAATCAGACAGATCAAACGGAGTAATGGCACAAATATTCATTATAATAATAATAATAGCGTTAAATATATGAATAAACACATTGAAAATTTTTGGGCAAGGCATGCAACATAAATAATTAAATCACAAAAGACACACCTGATGGCTAAAATAACATTGCCGCCTTAGCACGGTCGGCAGCCATAGCGATACGTAAATGATATCGGCCCAAAATTGAACCACGAGGATTCTAAACGCTAAATAATGAATATTCACAATAACAAATAATATTTGATAATAAAAATAATACACATAGTAACACCGCAAGTGAAAATTAAAAGCTCTCAAAAACAGGAGTACCAACTGTAGTGAAATCAAGCAAGATCGGTATGAACGAAGAGAATAAACTCCTATAATATAAATATTAAACGATCTAGGTTGCTCAAAACACAGTAAAATCCAGCTTGGTACTTAACTTAGACGGTGTCTCCTGGGAAACCGACGAAGAAGCCATAATTCACTAGAAAATATCCAAAAGCGAGAGCACCAGAAAAAAAGCGGGTTACTTTGAACGTTGTGCTAAAAGGAGTTGGGTTCTGAGCGGATGCATTGTAGTAGTACCGAGTGAGGTTGAACGGCTCTCCTCTATTGGGGTTCTCTGTCGTGGATTAATCTAAATAGTGCGGGACCTCTGGAATATACGCCCAATTTTATACCGACACCAATAGGTGAGCGAGCTAGTTAACCTAGCACTCCTTTACATTTTTTCTCTGGTATATTTAGCAGTAAATTACCTAAGAATAAGTGCTTAAATGGAGCTTATTCACTGGGCGGCACAGGTTCGAGCCCAGAAATAATGATATGCAATGTGTACTATGATGAAGATGATGTAGTAAATGCTTTGATTAAAAAAGATCGTTGCCTGGACCAAACACAAAATATAGAAGAGAAAATAAGTATAGCCCTGAAGAAAAATGCTTCAGGCGGGACCACCAATTATGTGCTGAAATGTGATCCTGAAGTTTGGAGGGTTATTCATGATAATGGGGACAGCGTTTTGTTAAGATGGTGTACTTACAACATATGTGATGGGTACCACGTGGTCACCTGCTACCTCTGTCAGAGGTATGGACGTCTTGAAAAAGATTGCAATTCTAAGAATGATGATAAAGTCTGCGGGAAATGTTCAGAAAAACATTCCACCAAGGAGTGTAATTCGCAAGTGTCAAAGTGTATAAACTGCACAAAGTTAAACAAATCAAGTGACCACAGTAAATTCTAGAGACTGCAAAGCTTATGACTTGGAATTGAAAAGACTTGCAGAAAAGACTGATCATGGTTACTAAAGACGTCATAAACTGTGGCTATGTAAATATACAATCTTTAAGTAATAAAACTACTCAAATTCGAGAATTGATAAACGAGAAATATATGGACATACTAGCATTATCTGAAACATGGTCAAATAACTTTGAAAAGGCCAAGATCACTGAAATGACACCCGCCCCACACACACACCTTCTTTCACATACCGAGAGAGGGTAGGTCTGTTGGGGGTGTCGGACTCTTTATTCATAAAGGTTACTCAAATCTCAAAATGTTAAAAAGAGCTAGTGTAACAAGCTTCAAATATATAGAATATATATATTTGAAGACTCCAGTGCATTGATTGAGATGATTATCATGGAGAAAAATTAATTAGTTATTTGTGGAGACTTAAATTTTTGGATGGATGGCGCATCAAATCCTGATGCTTTGGCATTTAGTGAGTTATTAGAATCATATTGACTAGTGAATAATGTCGAATGTACATCTACTTTAACTGGGCATACGTTGGACCTAGTTTTGAGTGATGGAATGAATGATATTGTATCTGATATAAATGTTGTAGAAAAATGTACTATCTCCCCAGTGCACAAACTTATTATGTTTAGTCTACCTCTACAGAAGCATACAATAATAAATAAAATAAACTTTAGACATAAATAAAATTTTTCTTCTACTGTATTTATTGAAGATGCAACAAAGAAAATAAATGATGCTATCAACATTCCCTGTGATCATGATAACCAACGTCTGTTGGGAGCTATGTGTGTTAACTGTCTTACGACGACTAATAATAAAGTGAGTAAAAGTGAATAAGATATCATGTGCCCACCATTGGAAAAGATTATAACTGTTAAAGACCAATCGCTTTGGTTTCATGGAGAGACTTTGGTGAAAAAGAAGGGAAAAAGATGTAAAGAAAGAAAGTGGAGTCAGTTAAAAACAAAGTACATGGGTAGAATACAAAACTGCTACGTGTCATTATAATTACCTACTAAGAAGGAAAAAAAAGTGAAAACTATTATAGAAAGATCCGTGAAGCAGCAACAGACAGAAATAAGTTATATCGTCTCCTAAATGGTATGATGGGAAATGTGAACGAAAAGAAGCTACTTGATGGAAACAGTGACCAGAAACTAGCAAATGATTTTCTAGTATTCTTTAAAAACTAAATTGAAAATATAACCAGGTCATTTGTAAATACTCTACATCAGATTGATGATACACCTGACACACAGACAAAATTAATGAGATTTAATAACATAACACAAGATGACATCACCAGAATTATCAAGAGAGCAAAGAAAGCAAACTGCGTGATCGATCCTATGCTAATATCTAATGTAATTGGAGAGAAAAACTTTTCTAGTCTAGCCGAAATAATAACAAGAATAACAAATGAAAAGCATTGATGAATGTAAGTTTCCCAAATCTGAGAAAACGGATTTTGAGAAAAGTGAAAAATCTATTTTTGGGCTCGGGCCATGTCGTCCTGATGGAAGGTTCCTTTAGGTAGCCTTCTAAGGGATATTTGCTACAGTGATACTCCCAGAGAATTAAACCGAAGGTCTCCAGGATTCTAACTCCTGGCGCGAGTATCCAATAAAGGATATCGCATAATATCAGAGGACGTATTCTAGATACGACACATGGCAATCTTCACCCCGAATAGATTTAACTCTTTGATGTAAGGGGGAAGAGTGGCAAAAGAATGGGTGCTGTTCTAGGTACCTGGTGGACCTCCTTCCCTACTAATACCGCAACGCCATTCCTTTTCTTGTTGTTAAGCAGTAATGACCGCAGATAAAGTAATTGTTCCTACACTAAATACAAACCCTCATTCTTTACTATAGGAGATATTCTAGCGCGAGCTGGAAAATACGGCAGAAAAACCTTAACAAGGTCGTTAACGACCGGACAGGTAATTACCCACCTGACAGTGGTGGGGGACCGCCGGTCGGTAGCTGCTGTTTACCTTCAATCAAATTCTAGCCGTCGCAGTGGTAACACCACTGCTCCTGCTTTATTTGCTGGCAGACTAGCCTTTTTTTTTTTTTTTTTTTTTTCTTTTTTTTTGAGTTTTGATTAATCCTTTTTCTTTTTCTTTGTAGATGATGTTCTCTATTTTGAGGACGTGTTCATGACGCCTTTATGTCACCGCTGGATGTGGATCCTCTTTCCCTATGCCCCGTTACGGAGGTCATGGGTGTTCTGCTACCTGCTACCTGCTACCCTGCGGAGGATGGGTTCCCCTGCCAAGTATGTAGAAGTGGTCTTCACAGTATCTTCTTCTCCTCCTCCTCCACTGCATTGTCCTCCCCTCTTCGGAGGCTAGGAGGGAGAGATATAGAAGAGGAAAAGGAGAGATCGCACACCTTTGCCCAGTCGTTCTCTCCGGAGTACCCCGCCGCTAGACTAAGCGCTCTCGTCACAAACTTATGAGTGCTTCCTTCTTACCCTAACATAGGGCATCAAGAGTGTATGCGCCAACATGCGCATACGCTCCAACAAGAGCATAACATCACGCGCCTGCGCGCCACCAATCTTCTGCGCAATGGCACTCTCCTGCGCGATGGCACTCTCCTGTGCGCCAGTGCTCTCCTATGCGCTCCTGCGCGGCAACATTCTCCTTCATGTGCGCATACACGCCCAACACCATCCGACGCGACAGGTAAGACCTGCGCGTCAATTTTCTACTGTTAGAAGGTCTTCTGACAAGGCAGCCATGCTGCCTTTTCCCGCAGCGCCAGTGCTTACCAACACGCTAGCGCTTTGCAACACGCCAGCGCTTATCAATGCGCTAGCGCTTTGCAACAGGCCAGCGCTTATCAACGCGCTAGCGCTTTGCAACACGCCAGCGCTTATCAACGCGCCAGCACTTACCGGCGCACCAGCCTTCTCCCGCATCCGCAAGGGTATGCGCGCACGCCCGCGCGCCCATATGATTCCACTATCGGGAATTTTCTCCTGCGCGTGCGCGCGCTCCCTATGGCTGGCACAGACGTGCGAGATAACTCTCCCGCATGCCCGTTTATGCCTTCACCTAGATATTCTCACCGAAGATACAGGCGAAATAGGAAGAGACGTTATTATTCTCGCTCTTTCTCACCTTCTGTCTCTCCCCGAGACTTCCTGTCTCGAGATTATATACACTCATGCCACAAACCTGAGAAGAACGATCCCTCTCGTCATCTTTCTGCCTCGCTGTCGTCGTCGTGCAAGGGATCATCTAAGAAACCAGGAGCGTGGCCAAGGGCAAAGCACGTCCTAACCTCGAACCCTCTTCTTCGCATATTAGTTTGAGGGTCTCCGTCCGCTCTAGAAAAAGTCAGATAGAGTGCTTCTCCTGGCTTTACTCTCTATCTTCACAGAGATCGCTCTCGCCTTTGAATTCTCGATCTCTGACCCTTTGGGGTCTCGTGACAAGGAAACCTCGGTTTCCCAGTGCGCTATCCCTTCGTTTGATCACAGCTAGTTGCTGAAACCTCGGGTTTTCGTGCATTTAGTCTCGCTGACACTTCGGTGTCTCGTGACAAGGGAGACTTCCGTTTTCCCGTTGCTCTAGCCCTTCGGGTTCTCGCAACACAAACTCTAGGGGCACACACGTTCACACTGAGCCTTCGGGTTCTCGCAACACAACCTCTAGGGGCACGCACGATCACGCTGAACCTTCGGGTTCTCATGACACAAGTCATCAAGAGTGTTACTCTTAGGTCAGAGAGTCTTTGGACTCTTGTCACGCGGAATGTTCGCGTACGCCCATCCAACACTACGCCCTTAACAATCAGGAGTTTTACTCTTATGGCATTCTTCAGACCCCAGTCACGAAGGTGTTCGCACACAATTAGCGCTATACACGCAAATCTCTGATCATACACTCGCGGGGTCAATCCCTCGCTCCCATGTTTCAGACAGGACAACCTCCCTAATTCCTTTGCTCCCTAATGAGTTAAGGATTTCGAGTCTCTCGGAAACCTCGAAAGAAGATGGAGGGGTTCGCCCCTTCTTCTCTTCGGTTGAGAGCAGAAGGGAAAAGGGAAACGTGTTAGAGAGGCTAAAAGAAAACACCCAGATAGCAGCGACGTGGAACGCGATGCCGAGGGCTTTGGCCGCTCTGTTCGTTATCCTGCGCTTCATGTGGCAGCTCATGAGCTGCCCATGTTATGAGGTAACACTCGTTGTCAACCTGCAACTTGATCAACTTATTGGGAAACTTAGATTGCTGACAGGAGGTTCGCCTCCAGGGATTAGAGATCCTTCCCTTACGAGGGAGTGATAACCTTCCTCGGAATTGGACTGCGTGAAAGATCCATCCCCCTTCTGAGGGAAAGCTTCCCAACTTCAGACAGTCAGCAACCTTCCCTCCTTCGTAAGGAGTTGTGAACAGCTCAATGAGTTTTACCTTTGCTATCTTGTCCCCGAAGACTGTGCTTTCTCCCCAGGAGCTGGGGAAAAGCAAGTCTACGGCTTATGCCTCCTTCGGGGGGAACTTCTCCCTGGGTGTATGCTTGGCTCAGGGAGAAAACTTGCCTTAGGCGATGCCCTACTTCAGAAGATCTTCTCTCTCGTTCGCGAGAGAGAGATTATTACGCCTTCGCTTTTTTCCATAGAAATGGGGGAAAGCTTGTCTTAGGCAATGTTCTCCTTCGGGAGAACTTCTCTCTCGTTCGCGAGAGAGAGATTATTACGCCTTCGCTTTTTTCCCATAGAACTGGGGGAAAGCTTGTCTTAGGCAAGGTTCTCCTTCGGGAGAACTTCTCTCTCGTTCGCGAGAGAGAGATTATTACGCCTTTGCTTTTTTCCCATAGAACTGGGGGAAAGCTTGTCTTAGGCCAAGTCTCCCTTCGGGAGGACTCCTTTCTCGTTCACGAGAGTGAGATTTTTACGCCTACGTTTTTTTCCCTTGAACTAGGAGAAAACTTGTCTTAAGCGACGTCCTCCTTTGGGAGAACTTCTCTCTCGTCCGCGAGAGAGAGATTATTACGCCTATTCTTTTTTCCCATAGATCTGGGAGAAAGTTTGCCTTAGGCGATGTCCTCCTTCGGGAGGACTTCTCCCTCGTTCGCGAGAGAGAAATTGTTAAACCTACGCTTTTCCCCATAGAGAGGGGAGAAATCTTGCCTTTGGCAATCCTTCCTTTGGGAAGACTTTTCCCTCGTTGAGAGAGAAAAGTTAATACGCCTACGCTTTTCCCCATAGGGCAGGGAGAAAGCTTGTTTAGGCGATCTCCTTAGGGAGAACCTTCCTACCAATCACGAGAAGAAACTTGTAGGAGTTTACTGATGTACGCTCCTCCCTCTTACGCTTTTTGGTTCTCCTCCAGGAGCGGAGCGAGAGCCTTGTATTAAGCGACATTCTCCTTCGGGAGAACAAATCTACTCTGTGGAGTAGTTACAGTATTTTCATCCCTGACGTTCCCCCCCTCGTGCTGGTAGGAGACGTCCTTTTTATCCTACTGGTTCCCCTCACGTTGACCCCTCGGGGTCTCGTGACGATCACCCTTTGGCTGGGCGTGATCGGGAGCCTTTAAACTTTTGTCATGTTTATCCTACGGGTTCTCATGACCTTAGGAGTCCTTCGGGCCTCTGTCGCGTTGGACTTTCGAGTTCACACGACTAGGAACCTTCGAGTTTCAGTTATGTGGAGTAGTTGGGCTCTCGTAACAATTAGCACAGAGTGTCCGTGCATGCGTGCAATTAGCGCTATGCGCGCGATCATCATCATTAAGAGTTTATTCTTATGACAGAGCCCTCAGAGCGGTCTTCGCCATTACCTCCAGACACTCCTACTTCTACCATTCTTCCCCTTTCGATAAGAAAGATACGAGGGGTAAGATATAAGGTTTTTCTGCTACTCGCGTATCCACTTTTTCCTGTAATAACACGCGAGGAATTATCGCAGCCTGAGGATTCCTCGTGAGTGCTGCCGTCGTTGGATTTAGAAGCCTCCTATGTAAGTACTCTAAGAACTATGTGTTATTTCTCGTGCCTCGGCGATTTGCATCTGTCTCCTCGACCCTTTGACTCTCCAGCCTTAGACAGGCTATGTATTGACAGTCTGGGGTTCGAGTCCCGCCCAGACTCGTTAGAGCCTTCAGTGCCTACAACTTTACCATCCTTGTAAGCTAAGGTTTGGGGGAGCCTATAGATCTATCTGCTGAGTCTTCAGCAGCCACTGCCTAGTCTTCCCTGGTCCTAGCTGGGATGGAGAGGAGGCTTGGTCGTTGACCATATATGGTCAGTCTCTAGGACATTGTCCTAACGGCTAGTGCAATGTCACTGTCCCTCGCCTTTGCCTTTCTTGAGCGACCTTTAAACCTGGTTTGTTCTCCAAGCTCAGAGATGTCAACCTTCTCCTCTGATCTTAGATCCCCTCACGGCGAAGCTCAAGGCAAACTAATCCTCGAAGAGACACTCAACTCTTCCAGGCTCTTCTCAGTTACAGAAGCCTCGGCAAGGGAAGCGACTTCAATGTCCCTTCTGGCTTGACACGTGGTCTGATACAGTCGGCTACCTTGCGAGCCACGAGGACTTGTCAAACCAAAACTCTAGGCAGACCCTACAAGAAGTCCTAACTGCTGGGGCTAAGACAATGGACTTCTTAACTGCTACAACAGCGACAATGTGAAGCTATTGGATCCTCAAAAGGAAGGATCAGTAGTTCCCAGACTTCCTTTTGTACCCCAGTGAGGAAAGCTTCTCTCAGTCTCGGCGATTTAGGGCTATCACACAGCCTTGAGCCTCATCTATAGACGGAGAAGGGGTTTACCTCAGTAGACATCACCTTGGTTGTTTCGGTGTTGGAGTGATCTTGCCCCCCACTTGAGATTAGACCATCTCCTTGAGACGTGTCTTACGTTCGCTGAAGGGTCTGCCCTATGTGCCCTTAAAGGGCCTCAGACTACTCTCTGAACCTTAAGACCTTCTTCCTTGTACCTCTGTCCTCCGCTAAAAGGGTCAGGGAGCTACATGGTCTGCCTTACATCACCCATTCTAAGAGATGGGGTGGGGGGGAAGTGTCTTGCAACTTCGTACTGGGCTTGGTGGCTAGACTCGTAATCCTTCATCTACCGATGGGAGATTTCGAGAATTTCCACTCTCAATAGGTAACACAGGATGCAGTCCAGTCGTTACTATGCTCAGTCAGGGCGTCAAAGAAAAATCTGAGGCGCACCGGCTTTTTCAGACCACGTCTCTGTCATCTCTTCCTTGTACCAACAGGGTAAAGAAGAGAATCTCTCACAGCACTATCTCTTTCTGACTTAAGAAAGTTATTGCGAGGACTTTTCACGGAGACCCAGAGGCAGCACAACCCAGAGCCCATCAAGTCAGGGGAGTGGCTGCCTCTCTGACAGAGGGACCGCAGCAGTAGTGGCCCCCAAGTGGCCCAAAAGCAATTGGTTCCCTCTAGTCCTTGAGCTGAAACTGGAGCTGTTTCCACTGCCGGATCCAGTACTATCTCATCTGGTCCAGAAGTCGACTGTCTACGCTTCATCCTCGAGAACCAACAACCTACATCTCATGATTTTCTCGCTTTAGCTGCGAACAAAAAGTTTGGAATCTCGAAGGATAAAGTTGACTTCATCGAAGAGTACAAGTCATGTTCGACTAGGAGACGATATGAATCGTCATGGAAGAAATGGGTTTCCTTTGTGAAAACAAGGAAACCGACAGAGATATTGATAGATTTCTGTCTTGCCTTCTTCATATATCTCCACGAACAAGGCCTAGCCTCTACTACAATTACCTCATGTAAATCGGCCCTGGCTAGACCACTTCTGTACGCTTTTGAGGTGGACCTCTCCAGTGAAATCTTTAATAAGATCCCAAAAGCATGTGCTAGACTCAAGCCAGCAACCCCACCAAAGCCCATCACGTGGTCTTTGGACAAAGTCTTGCACTATGCTTTGAACCTAAACAATGAGGATTGCACTCTAAAGGATATAACACAGTAAGTCATTTTTCTGTTTGCAATAGCCTCAGGGGCTAGAGTTAGTGAAATAGTGGCCACATAAAGATACGAAGGCCATATTCAGTTCCTAGACTCAGGAGAACTGACCTTTTTTCCTAATCCTGCCTTTCTTGCCAAGAACAAGCTACCCACTAAGAGGTGGGGTCCTTGGAGAATCTGCCCACTGAAGGAAGATGCCTCTCTGTGCCCATTAGAGTGTATTAAGGTCTATCTTTGAAGAACTTCAGACTTCAAGGGAGGACAGCTCTTCAGAGGCGAAACCTCAGGATCAAACCTATCTTTAAGACAACTGAGAGCGAAACTCACCTACTTTATTTGCAGAGCGGATCCTGACAGTACACCCGCCGGTCACAATCCGAGGAAAGTTGCTTCTTCGTTGAACCTCTTTCAACATATGGACTTTGAAAGACTCCACTCATACACTGGGTGGAGATCATCCAGGGTCTTCTACAAATATTACGCGAAGCAAGTACATGAAATAAAACATTTTGTGGTGGCGGCGGGTAGTGTCATTAAACCCGTCGTCTAGTGCTGCGATGAACAGTGGACTGTTTTGGGACTTTACAGTGCATCGGGTGCATGGGTATACCTACCCTCTAGTGCAAATCACAGCAATGATTAACATACTGTTCTATTTAGGAGCATATCTGACCAATAACACCAGTGCCGAGTGAACATTTGTGTCACAGTGTTTATGCATTTCTGAACATCTGACCATGTCAGATAGATTTAGTTTTGCATCTCCATTGAGTGGCGTTATTTCGATAATGTATTTATGTTTTTTCTACACGAGAAAATATGGAGCTTGATGTGTTGTAATGCTGGATCAGATTCATACTCTATTGTAACTACATATGATAAATTAGTTACAAAATAAAATACATAAAACGTATTTGCGTCTTATTACTGCTGCCTTAGGAGGAAATTGGTTGGTGGAAACAGGTGAATACGATTCCACCTGTTCCAGTCAAGGGACATGGCGTCCATCGCCTCTGATTTACGGCCCATGTAAGGGGCTACGTAACGAGGTAGTTTCTTGTTGTTGCTCGTTGCTAAGAGGTCGATCTGCAGTTCCGGGACTTTTTCCGAGATGAAGGAGAATGAGTCTGCGTCTAGAGACCATTCTGTCTCTATGGGCTTTTGCCTGGATAGAGCGTCCGCCGTCACATTGCGGAACCCTTGTAGGTGAACTGCTGATAGGTGCCATCCCTTCCTCCTTGCCAGGTAGAAGCTGGCTAATATCACATGGTTGATGTGGGGTGATCTTGAGCCTTGTCAATTTAGACACTTTACTATCATCTCATTGTCCAGGACCAATCTGATGTGGATTGATCTGCGAGGGGATAGTTCCTTTAACGTCGGGAAAACTGCCATAGCTTCCAAAATGTTGATATGAAAGGTTTTGAAGTGGTGCGACCAATTCCCTTGCACTTTTTTGTCGTGAGAATGGCCTCCCCATCCTTCTAAGGAGGCATACGTTTGTATCAGCACTGATGGTTGTGGTGGTTGCAGGGGAATTGTCCGTACTAGGCTTTTGACCACGGCCTTAACTGCGTGCGCAACAGGGACGGGGTCAACCTTAGTTGATCTCTTCGAGCGTTTGATGCGTATTTCCTCCACACTCCTGACGCATCTTTCAGACGTGTTTTTAGCACCGGGTCTGTCACTGCTGCAAACTAGAGAGAGCCTAATACTCTTTCCTGTTGGCGTCTTGAAATCCTCTTGTGACGGATCAGTCTCCTGACAGATCCCGCTATTTCTCTCCTCTTCTTGGATGGAATGGAGAGGTGGTGTGACTTTAAGTCCCATTGGATTCCTAGCCACTGGAACTGTTGAGCTGGAGAGAGACGAGACTTCTTGCGATTGATCTTGAAGCCCAGGTGTTCCAGGAACTGGATCACCTTGTTGGCTGCTTGCAGACAAGTAGTCTTGGATGCTGCCCATACCAGCGAATCGTCTAGATATGCTACCACTTGAACTCCTTCGGAGCATAGCTGTTGGACGATTGTGTCTGCTAGCTTTGTGAATATCTTTGGGGCTGTGTTCAGTCCGAAGGGCATTGCTCTGAAGACAAACTTCTTCTTCTGTAGGTAGGAGGAGAAAGGGTGACTCATTGGAAGATGCCAGTAAGCATCTGCTAGGTCTATTGAGACTGTGTACACCTCTTTTGGCAGAAGGGTCCTTATGCGTTGCCAAGTAAGCATCCGGAACTAGTTGTTCTTGATGAACTTGTTGAGTGGAGACAAGTCTAGAATGACTCTGAGTTTGTCTGAATCTTTCTTGGGAACACAAAACAGCCTTCCCTGGAACTTGATGAGCTTCACTTTCTTTATTACCTTCTTGTTCAAGAGTGCTGAGGTATATTCTTCCAACAAGGGGGTGGAGTGTTGGAAGAATTCTGGAAAACGGAGTGGAGTTCTGCTCCATTTCCACCCGAGTCCATTCGTGATTAGGCTATGGGCCCAAGGATCGAAGGTCCAGCGATCCCGAAAGTGATGCAGTCTGCCCTCTACCTGGAACCCCTCATTGCTTAGGGGGTCCTGCGGATTTGTTTCCTCGACCACGTCTTCCTCGGCCCCGAGAGGAGTTACCTCCAGGAAAATTTCTCTTAGGGCCTTTTCCTTTCTGACTAGGGCGAAAGGAAGTCGACTGCCTCTCAAAGCTAGGGTTGAAAACTGGCGACTGGGCTACCAGTTGTTGAGGGACCATCTGGAAGGTGGTCTGAGGCCTCGTGGTCATAGACATGGCAGGAAGTTGTGCAGGTCTGCGTGGTCTCCTTGCCTTTTTATTCTTGGGCTGGGGACCTCCGTCCGAGGAAGATTTCCTCTTCGAGTTCATGCCCCACTTTTGGAGAAGGTTCCTATTCTCCGTGGCTGCTCTGGCAATGATCTCTTGGACCAGTTCCTGTGGGAAAAGGTCTTTACCCCAGATGCTCGAGGTAATCAGCTTCCTTGGTTCGTGTCTGATGGTTGCTGAGGCCAAAACGAACTCTCTACAGGCTCTCCTTGCTCTGAGGAAAGCATATAAGTCTTTCACAAGGCTTTCAGGAGGATGGCTTGCGCCTTGTCATGTTCGAAGACAATGACCTCTTTGGGTACCGTTTCCTCTCGGGCTGCATGTTCATCCCACAGTGTCACGTAACAGTTTGGGTACGCCGAAAAGTTAGGCCAAATCTCAAAGTCTTCAATCAACCTGGCCCCCAAATTCTCAGAGACGAACAGTTTCCCATTCATCATGGGCATATGCTCCGCATACCTCCAGGGATTAGTTTCGGAGCAGTGAGGAAGATCCGACACTCTAAGGGGCTTCTTAGCAGTGCCCTTGGTGGATCCGGGGCGGTCCATCCTCTCTTGCAACAGTATCTGCTGCTGCTTGAGCGATTCCCGCATTGTCTCTTGTTCCTTTTGGAATAATTCTATCATCCGTTGAATCGATGTTAGGATCTCTTCATTTTTGTTGACCTGTGCAACTGGTTGTGGAGTTGGGGCCGAGGATGTTGACGGCATAGGTTGGTATGCCGTCACGGTGAACTGAGGGTCTTCAGTTACCGTTGATACGGATCCTTCTCCCTCCGCTTGTGGAGGTTCCACGTTTTCTTCAGGGCCACCTTGCAGTTTGTCCTGTTCAGTGTCCGTGGACACTTCTGACATCCTCTCTTGGTGGATGTGCATGCCTTCCAGTGCCTTGTTAATGTCCGAGTCGAGCTTCAGTTGTATCAAGGGGGGCTGGACCTGTTCCTTGGGCACCACCATGTTTGGCAGAGCCTTGGGGAACGATAGGCACCTTAGGGAGTCATTGGGTAAGTATGGTCCTGGAGAGTTCTTCCGGAACCCTCTTACCCATTTGCGAAGGGTCTCCCTCGCTGTATCCCTAGTCTCTATGGTGACTAGGGGGCCTTCTCCGAAGCCGTTGGCCAGCAGGTATGAGCAGGTGGGGCAACCCTTCAGGTCCCAATACTTGAGAACTCCCGACACGATGCAGCAGGGGGCATGAGTCGTGCACTTCGTGTGGCCACAAAAGTCTTTACCTTTGTGGTTGCAGAACAACGCTGCACACTTCTCCATCGGCTCCTCCTGTAAAGCAAAAAGGGTCCAATGAGTATTGATATTTTTTACATCGGTGATATAAAAGCATACAATTTTTATTAACAAAAGTAATCACTATTGTTTATGGTAGCTTAGGATAGTAAGCTTGAAAGGAAGTAGAAAAGACACATATCTGTGTTTTTTCTCCCAGGCTATTGCTTGGACCTCCACCAGTAATAATATTCAGTTTCCCTGATAGGGAGAATACAAGGTAGAAAAACTCTAGGAACTAGAGTCAGAGTTAGTAAATGTCTTATACTAACATTATCGACCTGTAGTATATATTAATACCAATCGGGTATTTTAGGCCCCTGATGATCGAGGAAAACCATCTGGGTGTTGAGGGAGTACTCAACCTCTACATAATATTGTGGTCCCAACAATTGTCTGCGATAGGAAACACAGAGTATGTTAAAAAACGTGTACTACTGTATAGTTGTATACAATAGTTTTGCCAGCGGCATTGCTGGTGTTAGGTTAGTACCTGGCGGTACTAACTGATAGAGAGAGAAAAAGCGTTAAGGAAGGAGAGTTTCCTATATTATGAATAAACATAACAGTTGAAGTGTAGGAGGACTATCAGACTGCCTACTGTCTCCTTGCTAGAATGAAAGTTCCAATGGAAGTGAAAGAATCTGTCAGATTCTGGCTTCCACCCATCCACAAAAGGCCTGTCGCCTGCTATGTCGTCGGCGGCAATGAATGTGGATGGCCGCTCAAGGGAGAGCTGAGGACTTCCCAAAGTATGTTAGGTTTCCCACTAGCGGCTGTCAGGAGCCGTCTCAATCTTCCCCCAAAAATTATTCATATCCTGTGAAGGAAGGGAGTAAGGGGGAAGGTGGCAGAGACGGCTGAACCAACTGCTACCGGCAGGGTACCAGCTGGTAACGCAGTCACCCTAGCAAGCTGGGATGATTGTCAGAATACCGGTGATAGAATTTTTTGACGGCTATGATGTCATTAAAGGACAGAAGAGGAAGGGTAAAGGGTCTTATAGTTCATTGATATGAGAGGTGGCGGCAGGTATGCCGCCTTCCTCAAACAATGGACTGAGGAAGCATGGCTTCCTGTGCTTACGACATCGTCTGCGGCAAGACAAGTTCACCCTGAGTTAGTCACTATCTAAATCAAAGCCGGAGGCAGCAAGAACTTTGTCCTACTCGACGGCAATGAAGAGAGACTGGTTGCTGCCTATTGCGGCGGCGACATTCGGGGAGGGAGGAAGGGCTTAGCCTCTTCTCTCTGAGAGGGAATAAATATCGTAACTTATCTATAGATTCTAGAGAATGTAAATTTTCTTACGAATCGAGAAGGAATGATAGGGTGAGGCTAAACAAGGGGAATTACTTTACTAACGTATATATGAGCGGGAGTAGCCTAGCTCTGGTAGGAGCCCCGCCCCAGGTAGTTGGTACCACCGGGGTTCCCGCCGCATACGAAAAGTAAAACCACATAATAGAGAAGAAGAATAATATTCATGTATGCAAACTCACCACTTGTATAATTTGCCTAACTAGCTAACATTATAGCTTAATACCGGGAAATGTTGCCCTGCTGACCAAATAAAATGCAATTGTGACGGGTGACTGCAGTCGTAAAATGGCTGCCTCCGGTCTCGACAACGCTCACCCAAACACTTAAATTATTGAAATTTAACTGTGAAAAGGGATGCTAAAATTATACACGGGAAAGAATAAATATGCAACTTTCCAGAAGCTGAATATGCTGGAGATTGCATGATGAATATTCCAAAAACTTGTAACAAAACACCGGGTTAACGGGGAGCCCAACACGCTTAGAGAGCGACAAGAAAAGGAATGGCGTCGCGGTAGTAGTAGGGAAGGATGTCCACCGGGTACCTAGAACGGCACCCCCTTCTTTTGCCACTCTTTACCCTCACACCAAAGAGTTAAATCTATTCGGGGTGAAGATTGCTATGTGTCGTATCTAGAATACGTCCCCTGATATTATGCGATATCCTTTATTGGATACTCGCGCCAGGAGTTAGAATCCTGGAGACCTTCGGTTTAATTCTCTGAGAGTATTACTGTAGCAAATATCCCTTAGAAGGCTACCTAAAGGAACCTTCCATCAGGACAACATGGCCCGAGCCCAAAAAATGGCTCTAGTCACATCAGTTCTAAAAAATGCTCTGGACTACCATGAATAAAGCTCTTATAGACCTATTTCCAATCTATCCTTTGTTTCAAAAGTGCTTGAATACGTAATTCTTGAACAACTAGTTAGTCACTTAGAAGTAACACAAGCTTTGCCTGACAATCAATCTGCTTACAGAAAACTATACTCTACGGAAACAGCCATCTTACTCTGTGGTAAATGATGGATGAAAATAAATGTGGCATTTTAGTATTACTTGATCTCAGTGAGGCTTTTGATACAGTTGTGCATGAACTGCTTCTAAATGATCTACGGTGCATTGGTGTTGAAGATCAAGCTTTCGAATACCTAAAAGACTACTTGGTTGGTATTAATTACTGTATACAAATTGGAAACTTATTCATCATAGGAACCTTTAAACAGAGGGATACCCCAAGGGAGTGTACTTGGCCCAATCTTATTCTGCATCTAAACTATTGGTCTATCGAAAATACTACAAAGGCATGGTGTGAAGTTCAAACTATTTGCGGGTGACACATAATTTAACTTCTCCATACATGATATAGATGAGACTACTGAAACTGACAGACCTCCAGTGGTGGGTGACAGACGAGAACTTACGAAAGGGAGTGGACATTCTCGTCCTCCCCTCGGATTTGATGCTTTTCTCAGATGCTTCAAAAAAAGGGTGGGGGTCCCACGTGCTGCACCACACGACCTCAGGCCTCTGGTTAGAGTCAGAAAAGTACCTCAACATAAATCTCTTAGAGATGAAGGCCGTCTTTCTGGCCCTTCAACAGTTCCAACAGTTCCTGGCGGGCCACTCAGTGGTGGGGATGAGCGACAACACCACAGTGGTGGCTTACATCAACAAGCAAGGAGGTACTTTTTTGCAGCAGCTATCCCATCTAATAGTAGAGATACTGAGATGGGCCGAAATCTACTCGATACCACTATCGGCACGCTTCATTGCTGGCAAAAGGAATGTGCTCGCTGACAACCTGAGCTGAGCGTCTTAGATAGTGAGTACCGAGTGGTCTTTGGATCATCTAGTAGCCAGCAAAGTTCTGACTTTGTGAGGTTCTCCGACTGTGGACCTCTTCGCAACAGCCCTGAACTTCAGGCTCCCGCTGTATTGTTCCCCAGTCCCAGACCCTAAGGCTCTCGGGCAAGATGCTTTCCAACAATGGTGTGACAACATCGACGTTTACGCCTTTCCCCCGTTCTGTCTGATGAGGAGGGTACTCAACAAGACCAGAACATCGATCAATCTTTCAATAACCCACATAGCTCTGCTATGGCATCACACAGAATGGTTTCCGGTCCTTCTGCAGCTCCTAACAGAGCCCCCAAGAGAACCCCCTCCACGACACAATCCACTAACACAACCACACGCCAACATATTCCACAAAGCTGTAGCTTCGCTACGACTTCACGCCTAGAGACTATCCAGCATCTCTCTGAGAGAGGATTTTCGTAACAAGTTGCAACCAGGATGTCTGTATTCCTGCGTAAGTCATCAGCAGCAGTCTACCAGGCAAAGTGGAAAGTCTTCTGTGGTTGGTGTCGTGGCAGAGGAGTGACCCAAGGGGTACCAACTCTGTGCCTAGATAGGGTTAGGCAATGGCAGAACTATGTAGGCAAGCCTAGCCTCCTAGCGGGTGAGGGAAATCTCAAAAGCTAGGGTGAGATGACTAGAGAAGAGGAGCATAGTTCTGGCCTAGATAGGGTTAGGGCATGAGAGAACTGTGTAGGCAAGCTTACCCTCCTAGCAGGTGAGGGAAAGCTCAAAAGCTAGGGTGAGATGACTAGACAAGAGGAACATAGTTCTGATACAGTCAGGTTATGGCCTAACTAGGAGGGGGAAGGGGCTGAGAAACACCCAAGGGTGGACTCTAAGGGGCAGAGAGATTTCAACCAAAGGAGGAGAAAATCTCATCTACCTAGGCCAGGAAAGATAGCCGACAAGTAGGCATTCTAACAGGCACAAGGAAGGGGTAAGGATGGGTGGTGATGGGAGACTCAGAAAATGGTGAGGCGGCATGGCAGTAAGGCCCAATAGCAATGTGGAACAACAATAATGTCCCAGAGGGGTTACCGTGATAGGGCACAAGGGACAAGTCCTTAAAACCAGGGATAGCCTACCAAAGACTAAGAGAGAAGCCTAATGATGGTTAAGGCGACAAAAGGTCTACTAGTCAGCATCAGTACTGGGGTAAGGTGTTCTAATGGGTAAACATAAGTAGACACAGGGAACAGGATCCTGAGACCTGTGCCGCCTTGCCAAACATATAGCCTAAGTGGGAAGTGAAAAGCAGTCACCCTGGAATAACTGAGAACACTATCCAACTCCCAAAAGGACCTTCAAGACTGCAACTCCCCGCCGTGACAAATCGACAGCCTGGGAGGATAGACAGCCTCACCCAACCCGTAAGGTTTGGTGAAAGAAGGGAGTGATGCACTAATGAACATTTAACTGGTATGGGCACCGGCTAGGGTAGGTTAGCCTAAACCAATGCTGATAAAAAAAACGGATTTTGAGCGAAGCGAAAAATTTATTTTTGGGTGAGATAGCCATGTCGTCCTGATGGAAGGTTCCTTCAGTAGCTTCCTAAGGGTATATATGACTACAGTAGATATTCCCAGAGAATTAAACTAAAGGTTTCACAGAATCCTAACTTCTGGCATGATTACCCATAAGGTTTCCCTTTAGGATATCGTATAATAACGGGACGTATGCTTGACATGCCATATAGCTATCTGCACCCCACGTAGCGTTTACGCTTCGAGGGGGAAGTTGGTGGCAAGTTATGGGAGGAGCCGTTACAAAGTTCTCCTCCTCCGTCACTGTTATGGTACTTGGATGACGTCATAAACGACACCATGTTGGCCGCCATCTTGGCTGACGTCATAACCACGCGCCTTCTCCATTCCCTCTCTTATAGCGTCTATAACCAGGTGTTTTTCCCAGTTGTTCGCTATTATCTACCA
>NC_090760.1:23529285-23534285 GCF_036898095.1 Palaemon carinicauda
TTGCTGGGAGAACATGAAGAACTCGGAGACAAGACTGAATGGTTGGCATTCATATAGGAACATTCACAAAGGCAGACAAGTGGTGGTTAGGCACTGTATGTGAATAGAGTCGTCTGGTCTCTAAGGTATGATGTAAGTAAGTATTCGAGTAGGAATATTACATTGCAGAAGTGAGTATATGATAAGGGTTGAACCCTTAGTCATCTTCATCGACATAAGAGGAAGGGGATAATAAAACTATGACAGTCATGTATTTCATAGTATAAGTAGGAGCGGATTGAGACGCACAAGTAATAAAATAGAAATTTTATTTCACCATTGCAGAACATGTTAAGGAAATGCAATAAAATTGTAAAAGTTATTTACAATAAATTATAATGTACATAGTCATGAAAGACTTGCTCTTGAATCTGAAAGGGAATTTCAAATTATTAGTAGGCACTCGTTCCAGAGGAACGTCAGTCTATTAAAATAAAACACATCATGCTCTAGGCATGCGGCACTCATGTGACGACTATGACATTTCACCTGGGAGAAGAACAGTCTATGAAAAAACACTAAGTGTTTTTTAAATCACTACGTATCACGCGAGGGTCAACATAGGCACCCGAGGAGTTAGAGTCCCAAGTAACTCACTGTTCTATGCAGAGTTAGGTGCAGGTTTCATAACACTACCTGCGGCTACCACAAATGTTTGACTTCGTGCACTTGTTTCGCATAATGTTTGAAGAAAACTCGTGAGGATTTCCAGCCTGTGAAACTCTTAAGACTTTCGAAATCCATACTCTGAAAGAAATTCAGAGACGATGCAACTTTTCTAGGATCGTGACCGGCGGGTGAACTGTCAGGATCCGCTCTGCGAATGAAGTAGGTGATTTTCGCTCTTAGTTGTTTCAGTGACAGGTCGCTGTCCGAAGTTTCTCCTTTAAAGAGTTGGCCTCCACCAAAGTCCGAAGTTCTATGAAGATAGACCTTGAGGCTCTCTACTGGACATAGAGAGGCATCTTCTTTCAGGGGGCATATTCTCCAAGGGCCCCATCTTTTGGTGGGTAATTCGTTTTTGGCGAGAAACGTCGGATCCGGGAAGAGGGTAAGGTCACCTGAATCTGTAAACAGGATGTGGCCCTCGTCCCTTGATAATGGCACTATTTCGCTGACTCGGGCTCCTGAAGCAAGAGCAAAAAGAAAGATAACTTTCTGAGTCAGATCCTTGAGAGGGCACGAATCATTGTCCAAGTTAGAGGCAAAATGGAGTTTATTGAAGATGTCGTTGGATAGATCAATCTGGAAGGCATACATTAGTGGTCTAGTCAAGGCCGATTTGCAAGTAGAAATCGTGTTGGCTGCCAAGCACTGTCCGTGAAGGTGAATAAAGAAGGACATGCAAAAATCAATGGTGATTTCCGTAGGATTTTTGCCTTGACGAATGAGACCCATTTTCTCCAGGATGATTCGTATTGCCGTCGTGTGGATTCGGTCTTGTATTCCTCGAGGAAGTCTAGACTTTTCTTCAAGATCCCAAGCCTTTTCTTCGCGGCTAGGGAGAGAAAATCATGAGATGAAGGTCCTTGATTTTCGATGATGAAGCGAAGACAGTCGACTTCTGTACTTGCTGGGAGAATACTGGGCCCGGGAGAGGGATCAGCGTGGGCTGCAGCTCTAGGACCAGGGGGGTACCAATTGCTCCGGGGCCACTTGGGAGCCACTAGGGCCGCTGTCCCTTTGAAGGTTCTCAGCTTATTGAGGACTTTCAGCAGAAGGTTGGTGGGAGGGAACAGGTAGATCTTGGACCATCTGTTCCAGTCCAGTGACATGGCGTCCACTGCTTCTGCCTTGGGGTCCTCGGACGGGGCTACATATCGAGGAAGTTGATTATTGTCGCTCGTTGCGAAGAGATCGGTCTGAAGTTCTGGGACTTGGTGAGAGATGAAGGAGAATGATCTTGCGTCTAGAGACCATTCCGACTCTATCGTACTTGTCCGGGATAGAGCGTCCGCCGTCACGTTGCGGGATCCTTGTAGGTGAACTGCAGACAGGTGCCATTTCTTCTTCTCTGCCAGACGAAAGATTGTCAGAAGCACCTGATTATCTGGGGCGATCTTGAGCCTTGGCGATTGAGACATCGAACTACCACCAAGTTGTCTAGGGATAGACGAATATGGATCGAGGGAGACGGGGAGAGTTTCTTCAGCGTTAGAAGGACCGCCATGGACTCCAAGATGTTGATGTGAAACGTCTTGAATAGGGGAGACCATGTGCCTTGAGCCTATTTTTTGGTGGGAGTGACCTCCCCAACCCTCCAGCGAAGCATCCGTGTGGATGTTGAGTGATGGAGGTGGGTGTTGAAGAGGAATGGACCTTTTCAGGGCCTTTGCTTCCGACCACGGCTTGAGGAGCAGCCGAAGTCCGTCTCTTGAGGTCTCTTCGAGCGATGGATTCGGAACGTCTCCAGACTCCCGCGGCATCCTTTAGCTGTGCACGTAGCACTGGGTTTGTCACTGAGGCGAACTGTAGAGAGCCTAGAACTCGTTCCTGCTGACGTCTTGAGATCCGTTTGGATTTCAGCAGTTTTTTGACAGACCCTGCTATTTCCTTCCTTTTCTTCTGGGGGATGGAAAGGCGGTGTGACTGAAGGTTCCACTGGGTTCTTAGCCATTGGAACCTTTGAGCTGGAGAGAGGCGAGATTTCTTCGCGTCTATCTTGAATCCCAGGTGTTCTAGGAACTGGGTGACTTTGTTGCAGGATTTTAAACAATCCTCGGGCGATGGAGCCCAGGCTAGCCAGTCGTCGAGGTAGGCCATCACCTGGACGTCTCGGAGGCGCACCTGTTGAACGATGGCATCTGCCAGCTTTGTGAAGATCCGAGGGGCCACGTTGAGGCCGAAGGGCATGGCCCTGAAGGCGTAGCTTTTCCCTTTGGAGTCGAAATCCTAGGTAGGAGGAAGCGTGGTGGTTCATTGGAATGTACCAATAGGCATCCGCCAGGTCTATGGAGACCGTGTAGGAACCCTGAGGCAGAGGGGTCCTTATCTGATGAAGAGTCAGCATCTTGAACTTGTTGTTCGCTATGAACTTGTTGAGGGGGGATAAGTCTAGAATGACTCTGAGCTTGTCGGAGTCCTTCTTGGGGACGCAAAACAGTCTCCCTTGGAACCTGGTTGACTTTACCCTCCTAATCACCTTCTTGTTCAAGAGATCTAGGACATATTCTTCCAGAAGGGGGGGTGGGGGATTGTTGGAAGAATTGCTGGAAGGTTGGGGGTGGTTGAGTCCAACTCCAGCCTAGACCCTTGTCGACGATGCTGTGTGCCCAGGGATCGAAGGTCCGACGATCCTGGAATTGGCGGAGTCTTCCTCCCACCAGAAGCACTTCATTGCTTCTGGTGTCCCGAGGGTGTACCACCTCGGCCGCTAGCTCCCTTTCCTCCCCTGCCTCTGGAGGGACGGCGAGATGCGTCTCTGCCTGCACCTCTGCTTGAGCCTCTACCTTTGGGACGAAAGGTAGTCGTCTGTTGCTCAAAGGCAGGGGTGAAAACCGGTGATTGGGGCAAGACCGGTTAGGCGACCAGCTGAAAGGTCTGTTGTGGCTGAGCAGCCACTTGGGGAGTAGCGGGTCCCGGAAACTGCCGTCTCTGTTGACGTTGCTGGGGTTTCGGCTTGGAGGATCTCTTCTTAGGTTGAGGGCCGTCGTCCTGAGAGGATTTCCTCTTCTTCGACATGCCCCACTTGTGAAGAAGGTTCCTGTTCTCCGTGGCGGCCTTGTCGGTAATCTCTTTCACCAGATCAGAGGGAAAGAGGTGCTTACCCCAGATGTTGGAGGAAATCAGCCTCCGGGATTCGTGTCTCACTGTGGCACTTGAGAACACGAATTCACTACAGGCTCTCCGAGCCTTCATGAAGCTGTATAAGTCCTTGACTACAGTCGCCAGATGCGTCTTGGCGAGCACCATGTAGTGGTCGGGGACTCTAGTGTCACCGGCCATGACATCAAGCTGGACCTGGAGGGACATGGATGCGGCAAGCCTTTCTTTCGTATCTTGTTCCCGACGAAGGAGGTGGTCATTAAGTTACTGAAGGTCTCCGTTAAACTGACGTCCAGCAACGTCAGGATCTAGTTTTCCCACCACGAAGGTATGTTGGACATCCTTCCAGTGTCGAGCATCGGGGGAAGTGACCAGGGAGAAGGGTCTGCACTCCTCCAGTGCAGGGCAAGGTTTCCCTTCTTCCAATGCCCTGTGTACCGCTGCGAAGGCCTTTTCCATGAAGGGGAGGATCGCATCATCAGGTGCGACGTAGGTAGGGTGCTTCTTGCTCAACGCCGGAAGCTTTGAGCAGGTAAAACCCCTACTTTTAAGGGTGTTGGCCATCATAGCCTGGGCCTTCGGGAGATCGAACACTATCACCTCCTTAGGTTCGGTCTCTTCTTTAGAGGCAGGTTCGGATCGAAGCCGGACGTAACAGTCCGGGTAAGCCTCAAAACTTGGGAAGAATTCCACTTCTTCCAGGACAACCAAGCCGACCTTCTCACTGATGAAGATCCTGCCCGTTGCGATCGGCATATGCTCGGCATACCTCCAGGGGTTGGCGTGCGAGCATGCAGGGAGGTCCTTAACCGAATTCCTTTTCGGCTCCTTGGAACTTCCCATGGTCCTGATGTATTCGTGTGTCTCACGGAGTTTCTTGTCCATGATGGCTTCGAGCGTCCGAAACATCTCCTGGGCGCTGGTTGGGATGGGGTCCGGGGTGGCGGAGGTAGACGGAGTGATACTTCCGTCGGTGTAGGAGTTGGGGTGGCGGTGGAAGGCGGAGCGACCTCTTGCTCCGACCCAGCGTATTCCACTTGGTCCTACTCATAGTCCAATTCTTCGGCCATGAGGTTCCTCTCCGTTGTCTCCGACACACATTCCGCGTTGTCGGTATCCAGGCGACACTCGTGCATGGACTGAGCCATGACAACATCGGGTTCCACCGTGATCTGGACGGTGGGGATCTGATCCTT
>NC_090760.1:23539285-23544285 GCF_036898095.1 Palaemon carinicauda
AGCTTCATGGAGCAGGTGCTGTCACTGTCATACCAGCTTCCTGGACCAGGTGCTATGTCACTGTCATACCAGCTTCATAGGCCAGGTGCTATGTCACTCTCATACCAGCTTCATGGACCAGGTGCTATGTCACTGTCCTAGCAGCTTCACAGACCAGGTGCTATGTCACTGTCATACCAGCTTCCTGGAGCAGGTGCTATGTCACTGTCATACCAGCTTCCTGGAGCAGGTGCTACGTCACTGTCATACCACCTTCCTGGAGCAGGTGCTCTGTCCCTGTCATAGGAGCTTCATGGACCAGGTGCTATGTCACTGTCATAGCAGTTTCATGGATCAGGTGCTATTTCACTGTCATGCCAGCTTCCTTGACCAGGTGCTATGTCACTGTCATACCAGCTTTGTGGACCAGGTGCTATGTCCCTATCATACCAGCTTCCTGGAGCAGGTGCTATGTCACTGTCATAGGAGCTTCATGGACCAGGTGCTATGTCACTGTCATAGCAGTTTCATGGATCAGGTGCTATTTCACTGTCATGCCAGCTTCCTGGACCAGGTGCTATGTCACTGTCATACCAGCTTTGTGGACCAGGTGCTATGTCCCTATCATACCAGCTTCCTGGAGCAGGTGCTATGTCACTGTCATAGCAGCTTCATAGACCAGGTGCTACGTCACTGTCATACCAGCTTCCTGGACCAGGTGCTAGGTCACTGTCATACCAGCTTCCTGGATCAGGTGCTATGTCCCTGTCATAGGAGCTTCATGGACCAGGTGCTATGTCACTGTCATAGCAGTTTCATAGATCAGGTGCTATTTCACTGTCTTGCCAGCTTCCTGGACCAGGTGCTTTGTCACTGTCATACCAGCTTTGTGGACCAGGTGCTATGTCCCTATCATACCAGGTTCCTGGAGCAGGTGCTATGTCACTGTCATAGCAGCTTCATGGACCAGGTGCTACGACACTGGCATACCAGCTTCATGGACCAGGTGCTATGTCACTGTCATACCAGCTTCATGGACCAGGTACTATGTCACAGTCATTGCAGCTTCCTGGACCAGGGTTCGATTCCCCGCCTAGCTAGAAGCTATTGTCTTTGAGTAATTCCTCCTTGGGTCTCTGATTCTGAGTTATGAGAGAAAATCCAGACATTAAGTTATTAAAATACATGGCTTTTTTTTTTATATAAAAATCACTCGTAAATGGGTAATATTTATCAAGTATTGTATATATATATATATATATATATATATATATATATATATATATATATATATATATATATATATATATAAATATATATTATGCTATGGCTCGTGACTGGGAACCAAACATATAACATAATATATACTACAACTGGCAAGTTTATCAACCTCGAATTCCAAACTCACTTTTTGGTTTTACATTAAAACTGTTACATTTAAAAATATTAGTGCATGAATTCTGAGACTGTTAAATAACTCCCAGACAGTAATATATAAAACTGAATATACAAAGGTCTTAAGCACACTCAAAACTAAACTGGGTAATTATAATTACGAATAAACTTACTACGATTCATTAACAGGATTGTAGCGTAATTAATCTAAACAATGGTGATTGGAATAATACACTCTTTGCAAAAATAAATATATTCTATATAAATTACAACACTTTGGAAAAGGATTTACATAATAACAAATACAATCACTCAAAATATTACGTCTGAACAAAACTTAGATTAAGACAAAAATGTTATGATCTGAAAATTATATAATGACTTTAAATGTTAAATCTGAATAATCCTTAAATTAAGAAAAAAGAAGTAACACTTACGAAAATTATACAATCACTTGTTTCACTTGAAATTTAAGGTTGACACCGAAGGAAAATAGATAACCAGATCCCAATACAAATACCTAACCTTCCTACCCGGCCAGTTACAAGAACTTCACATAATGCCAGGACTCACCCAATACAATTTATTCAAAATCATCGTTTCATCTGACTTATCTTTTCAACACACGATTTGCTTTGAGGCACAGAGTCACTTAGGAGAGGACACACTATATGTACTCGGAGAGAGATGGAAGTTTTGGCTCTTTCACAAGATGGCTGCTTCTCTACTCCTGCTATGCAGCCTTGGGGGCTTATATAAGACTTAGCTACATCCAGAAGATTCCAGGAGAGTGAATTCTGGAAGCGGGGGGGGAGGGGGGACAGGGCAAGGCGTCAGAGTTACCAAGTATTGCTCTCTCGATCGTGCACTCCCGCCATGCCAGACGGCTCTCTCAGTCAGCTAGTTCCACTCGTCCTTTGTGTCTCAAATAAAAAGAAGATAGCATTCTATCACTAGGTGTTTCATGAAAATTCCAAAGCACATGGTACCTAAAACAATTGTGTATTCTCTTTCAAACATGATGCAATACCTCATAAAAATATAAAAGAATGTTACATAAGCTCTTGTTCATATTTCTTATGGTCACATATCACTGTCAAACATATTACGTAAGACTTCGTAACAAAAATACGTGAAATAGAAAAGTCAATCCTTTTAAATTACATAAATTTACATATACTGACTTGAATAAAGAATACAATGAAATTCACGACGAAAGTCTTACGCAATTTACATAATATACCTACGTCTACCATGAGGAGAACTCATTTTAAGATCTGGCTAACCTCTCTTCAATACACAAATTGAATATAAATAAAATCATTAATAAAATACTGCATTTACTCTACACTAGACCAGCTTTGTAAGAATATATATATATATATTTATATATATATATATGTATATATATACAGTATATATAAACATATATATATGTATATATATATACAGTATATATATATATATATATATATATATATATATATATATATATATATATATATATATATATATATAAATATCTATTTATCTATATATATATGTATATATATAAATATCTATTTATCTATATATATGTATATATATTATATATGTATTCATATATATATATATACACATGTATATGTATATTATATATAATATATATATATATATATATAATATATATATATAATATATATATATATATATATATATATATATATATATATATATATATATATATATATATATACATACACATATATGTATGTATGTATGTATGTATTAATCATTTCCAGGCCTATTCTCAGTCAACATCCTTTTTAATGTACAACTATATGCAAACACTACCTTTATTTCTAGTTTTTTTTTTTTTTTCAAAAGAGGTATGGCATCTAAAAACAATTTTGAAATGGAAAATATAGTATATTATTTATTTCCTTTCCTTTAACTGGACCTTGTACTGGAAATGTTTTCTTAGCTCAATTTAAATAGTTTTCTAAAAGTTTTTTGAATAGTAGAGGTTGGTGGTAATTTCTTCAATTTGGTAATATCATCCTCTATGTACGAAGGGCCACATATTATACGTGTTGAAACATACACAGATTATCTCTGCATTGTATTTTGATTTCCTGTTATTGTTCCAGATTGACTGTTTTAATAAAGAGGAGGCACCATGGGTAAAGAATTAATCCCTAGAATTTTCGTGAAAGGACTCCCCAAAAACTGCACTAAATCTCAGATAAAGAATTTCTTTAGTGAATATGGCAAAGTGTTGGATATCTTGTATAAGTATGGAGTAGATGGTAACAAGAAAAAAGGTAAGTTTTTTGGTAAGACTCTATTTATAAGAATATAGCTATTCAGTATGTGTTTTAATACCATACTGATATATTTTACGACAATCCCATCATTGCTTTATATTAGCCATTTTTGCATAAGAAGAGTCTAATACTTCAAATTTCAGCTTTCTGAGTATGCATCTGGGTACAGCAGGTATCTTGGCAGCAAACTGGGTCACTAATTGTGTCTGTTATTATTTAAATGGACCTTGCTTTGTAATCATCATGCTTTAATCACTTGAAGCCACCGGCTTCCGAACTTTTAACAATATTTTTTTTGTCACACTGCCAATTCTGTTCAGGAAATTTCAGTGCCGATTGTTCAGTGCAGGACAATTCAGCGCCGACAATTCAGTACATGACAATTAAGCCCAGACAGATCTGGCCATGACAATTCTCGCAAAGACAATACAGTGCATGGCAATTCAGCACAGACAGATCTGGCTATGACAATTCTCGCAAAGACAATTCAGCGCAGACAGATCTGGCCATGACAAATCTTGTAAAGACAATTCAGCGCAGACAGATCTGGCCATGACAATTCTCGCAAGGACCCATCTCCACCATGATAGCTGAATCATGAGTTTGTAACACGTGGTTATTTTAAATGAACATATATCACAATCACACGTGATTTCAATCAATGTAAATATCACCCACGAATGGCATTTAATACCGAATTCTATCTTGGGAATATATATTCACTTGGAATTCATTTTATGGTAACAGCTTCTGGCCGGGTGGAGATTCGAACCCCCACCTGTGCAGCTGGAAACTCGTGTGATTGTGATATATGTTCATTTAAAATAACCACGTGTTACAAACTCACGATTCAGCTATCATGGTGGAGATGGGTTTATTTCAAGTCTATGAACAGATTCCTGAATTCGACAGGAATATGTACGGAGATTTGTCATAAACTTTTATCTCTCTTGATAGCTCACTCGGTAGAGTCCCTGTAGGCATAGTTTCCAGCCGCACAGGTGGGGGTTCGAATCTCCACCCGGCCAGAAGCTGTTACCATAAAATGAATTCCAAGTGGATATATATTCCCAAGATAGAATTCGGTATTAAATGCCATTCGTGGGTGATATTTACATTGATTGAAATCACGTGTGATTGTGATATATGTTCATTTAAAATAACCACGTGTTACAAACTCACGATTCAGCTATCATGGTGGAGATGGGTTTATTTCAAGTCTATGAACAGATTCCTGAATTCGACAGGAATATGTACGGAGATTTGTCATAAACTTTTATCTCTCTTGATAGCTCACTCGGTAGAGTCCCTGTAGGCATA
>NC_090760.1:23549285-23566785 GCF_036898095.1 Palaemon carinicauda
TTAAGTAGCTCAGAGAGCTCAGTTTTCTTGTGGTGCTATTTAGCTTGGGCCAAAACCATTCTACTATTTTTCCGAATGCTTTTGGGGTCCTTACTTTGGTGGAAAGTTATTTCCTTTCTTATGATTATCAGGTAATGTTTGGCACTGTAGTGGGAGAAAAAATCAAGGTGCATAGAAGGAAAAAAAAAGAAACATGGCTTTTTCCATCACTTCCTCTTCTTGGTCCTCACGTTTTATTTCTTCTTTGATCTTATTTTTCTAGTGTCTCCTCTAACATAATTTCCCATGATCTCCTGTCTACCTGCTTGCCTTTGCTCCCCATGCAAGAAAATAGATATCTGTTTGAGGTTCAAGGTGAAGATGGCAGGTTCATCTTTGCCAAGATTTTTGGGCTGGATGTGTTGTACTATACCAATGGTATTTGAATTTATTTAAGAAGCAGGTCTCCTGAAAACTATTTAACTTTTATAAGGACATCTTAATTTTTATGGTTTTAAATTAAATATCTTTTTATTCTTTATAACAAATGATATCAGCGTCAGTGACCTTCGATGTCAGGATGGCAGAAAACGCCAAATCAATGAATCCCAATGCAAGACCTGAACACTGAAAGAAAATTGACAATTTTCATCACGACTACATTTGAGATTAATTGTCAACCATGGTTTCCGAGAAGAAAGTGTAATTAGTTGCTCCCTTGTTGTACCTCTCTGAAGGTATAGTTTGAAAGTTGGGCTTTCCAAATTTTTCAAGATGTTTCTGGTACAGTTTCAGATTTAAGTATATAGGCTTTAAATGCTGGACTTTGTCTGTTACCTGGTATTGATTCCAGTTTTGCTCGTTTGGGTATGGTTTTTCAGTATACTTTCCCGCTTTGTATTACTTCAGTAAATTTTACCTGTGCTCTGACCATAGATGTCTCAGAAAGGTGTCGGACAATTGGGTATACTTGCTTATGACCGTTATTTATGGTAGATACAAATTCGGCATTCTGGTTAAGGTTCTTCATTCATAGATATGCTTAGCTTATGTTGCCAAATTTCTGAACTGCCCGGGCCTATCGATTGAAAATCGCATCTCTTATGTGTGTTGTCCTCATCTCCTTTCCCAATCTATACCAAGTCCTTTTGTGGGAGAATCTCAGGCCTGTCTTTTTGCTAGCCTTAGCTTGAAAGTTTAGATTCGAGATCTCGCCTCTTTATCCCATGCATTGGAGTTTGGGTTGAGTACCGGTCTTGGACAGTTTCCACCTTTTAAGCCTATGGAACACGGGAGAAGCACGTTTTTGCATCATTTGCTCTTTTCTTCCAGCTTCTCTGAAGATTATTGCTCAGCAAGTCAATAGTTCCCCAAGCAGAGGATACACCAGGCCTATCATATTTTTGCAGACAAGAAGGCACAAATTCCAAATCCCCTTTTCTCCTTGCACATAAAGAGAGTAGGAACGACACCCATAGCCCTAAGTTCCAGGGACGAGGAATTTACTTCCAGTCCAGGTGTGACCATCATCTACCCACAGAGTACTCTTTACATTCTCAGGTCTGCCAACAGATGTGGTAAATTTAGGAAAGCTCCAATCTTGACATACTCTCTGCTTATCTCATCCAAAAACTATATGTTTTCTGCTCTTTAGTCCCAGACCCTCTAGTTTGGACTGTCAACACAATGCTGCTGGAGTGTTTGACATGAACTATGGTGCACCAGGCAATGCCAGAATAACCCTCACTCCTCCATCCTAGCTCTAGTGAGAATGGTTTCCAAACCAGTGACCTCTCTTGTCAGTTCTCCTAGGGTCTCAATCTACCCTATTCCACCTTCATTGTCTACTTCAAACAATTATATGCTTCATATGACAGCTTCAACACTCCACTGCTCAAGGTAAAGGATATTTTGAGGGAGTTTTTGTTATTTATTGTTTTATCCAGGAGATGATGTACCAGCTCCCTATTTAAATGTCAATGACAGTTTCCATCTTCTGGTATAAGTATAGAGGAATATTAGCTACCAACCCCTTTCTAGACATCATCATCAAGTTTTTCAGATTCCTGAGATATAAGAATGCTTCAGTTTGTAGAACTATGTTAGTTTCTGTGGATTAACCCTTGTTTAAACCCCCTAGATATCGAAGATGCAATTATATTTTTTATTATTTTGGTTCTCCTTACCTCAGGGCACATTCCTTGAAATTTAGGCAATATGGAAATATATGTCCAAAACTCCTTATGAATCCATTTACTCCATTGGGGCAAATAAAACTTGGTTTTGCTGATAATGAAACATTACAATTTCTATTAACCATAAAGCACGCCTGGGCTTTTATTCATTGAGTGCTCCAGATACATTTGTTTGTGATGACCCCCCAAAAATTCCTATTTGTCCAGTTAGGGTACAGTGTTGAAAGTCTAAGTAAGAGCTTTACATTTTAGAGATACTGTAGTTGAAAATCTTATTTTTTTGTAGCATTAGAAATAATTTGGTTCTTACATACATACATATTCCATGGCACTTCCCCCAATTTTGGGGGGTAGCCGACATCAACAAATGAAACAAAAACAAAAAAGGGGGCCTCTACTCTCTACGTTCCTCCCAGCCTGACAAGGGACTCAACCGAGTTCAGCTGGTACTGCTAGGGTGCCACAGCCCACCCTCCCCCGTTATCCACCACAGACGAAGCTTCATAATGCTGAATCCCCTACTGCTCCTACCTCCGCGGTCATCTAAGGCACCGGAGGAAGCAGCAGGGCCTACCGGAACTGCGTCACAATCGCTCGCCATTCATTCCTATTTCTAGCATGCTCTCTTGCCTCTCTCACATCTATCCTATCACCCAGAGCTTTCTTCACTCCATCCATCCACCCAAACCTTGGCCTTCCTCTTGTACTTCTCCCATCAACTCTTGCATTCATCACCTTCTTTAGCAGACAGCCATTTTCCATCCTCTCAACATGGCCAAACCACCTCAACACATTCATATCCACTCTAGCTGCTAACTCATTTCTTACACCCGTTCTCACCCTCACCACGTTGTCCCTAACCCTATCTACTCGAGATACACCAGCCATACTCCTTAGACACTTCATCTCAAACACATTCAATTTCTGTCTCTCCATCACTTTCATTCCTCACAACTCCGATCCATACATCACAGTTGGTACAATCACTTTCTCATATAGAACTCTCTTTACATTCATGCCCAACCCTCATTTTTTTACTGCTCCCTTAACTGCCCCCAACACTTTGCAACCTTCATTCACTCTCTGACGTACATCTGCTTACACTCAACCATTTGCTGCAACAACAGACCCCAAGTACTTAAACTGATCCACCTCCTCAAGTAACTCTCCATTCAACATGACATTCAACCTTGCACCACCTACCCTCCTCGTACATCTCATAACCTTACTCTTACCCACATTAACTCTCAACTTCTTCTCTCACACAGCCATCCAAATTCTGTCACTAGTCGGTGAAGCTTCTCTTCTGTGTCTGCAACTAGTACAGTATCATCCGCAAACAACAACTGATTTACCTCCCATTCATGGTCATTCTCGTCTACCAGTTTTAATCCTCGTCCAAGCACTCGAGCATTCACCTCTCTCACCACTCCATCAACATACAAGTTAAACAACCACGGCGACATCACACATCCCTGACTCAGCCCCACTCTCACCGGAAACCAATCGCTCACTTCATTTCCTATCCTAACACATGCTTTACTACCTTTGTAGATACTTTTCACTGCTTGCAACAACCTTCCACCAAGTCCACATAACCTCATCAGATTCCACATTGCTTCCCTATCAACTCTATCATACGCTTTCTCCAGATCCATAATCGCAACATACACCTCCTTACCTTTTGCTAAATATTTCTCGCATATCTGCCTAACTATAAAAATCTGATTCATACAGCCCCTACCTCTTCTAAAACCACCCTGTACTTCTAAGATTGCATTCTCTGGTTCTTATGGCCAAAAAATATCGTCCCTCTTTCTGAAGAATTTAATTGTTGAGTGTCATTACAATTTAGATGACCTTTCATATAATTTGCTTAGCATTAGAGCCCATGACATCAAGGGATTGGTCAAATCTCTTTTTTGAATGTAAATTTCCCTTGATAGAGTTGTTAGTGCAACTTATTGGAAGTGCATTATTTCCTTGTGTTTGGAAATTTTTCAAATAGTTTGTGTTGCATGCCATACATTAGATAATTAGTAGTTATTTGGGACCTAAATGAGTTTCTTCCCTGGTCATTAGCCTCCCTCTTATTTTGCTGATATTCAGTTTCGATGAATATAGAGATAGTAGGTAGTAGGTACTACTGTTGGAAAGTTATTGGGTTCTTTAACTGGCCAAGTAAAACTACATTGGATCCCTCTCTGGTTATGGCGCATTTTTCCTTTCCTTATGCATACACTGAATAGCCTGACCTATTCTTTATACATTCTCTTCTTTCCTCATACACCTGGCAACACTAAGATAACCAAAAAGATTTTCTTCACTTAAGGGGTAAACTACTGCATGGTAATTGTTCAATGGCTACTCTCCTCTTGGTAAGAATAGAAGGGATTCTTAAGCTATGGTAAGGACACTCCAAAATCAAGCCATTGTTCTCTAGTCTGGGGTAGTGCCATAGTCAATGTATCATGGTCTTGCTCTGTCTTGGGTTGGAGTTGTTTTGCATGAGGATTCATCTGTTTTCTTATTTCCTTCGCTCATTGGGTTATTTCCCCTGTTGGAGCCCTTGAATGTGTAGCATCCTGCTTTTCCAACTAGGGTTGTAGCTTAGCAAGTAACAGCAACAACAACATAGGTTTTTTATTAGTATTTCTTGCAGTTTTCATTGTTGTATAACAAGGTTTTCTCTTCCTGAGAATGGTTCAGTAAGACTCATCTACCGTTGTTTGCAGTAAGAGGAGAGGTATAATGTCTGATACCATTCCCAAGCCGTGACAGGTGGTGACAGCAGATACAATGATGGTAAAAAGCGCTCAAGGATTTTTTTTATTCAACATATAGTTCTATTTTACAATAGATGTGGATTTGAACTACAGAATTTGGTGTTCAGTATATGAATATTAGAGAGAATTAATTGAAATAAAGCAAATTTTTATTGTAAGGTATATTATGTAAATCTCTATATAATACTGTATTCATACAGTATATACAGTGCATCCTTCCAGCTCTCCACATTTAGTTGGATCAGAAGTATATTGAGGGCTATAGCATATCCTGGTAGTGGGTATAAGAAACAATACTCACCACCTTTCAACACCAGGTAAAACTTGTTATTCCAAGGGATCTACTTGTGACACAAATTTTCTCTGTATCACGCAGAAAACGTTTGATTCTACAAGGTAAGAGGAACCATTGCATAATTTTGGCACAAACATGACTGTATCATTCCATAACAACAATGTTGAGGTTCATCCTTTTAAAGTTGCCTTACTGACATTGTTTGTGTTTGTATATTACATTTGGATTTGGTTTGTAGTTTTCTCACTACCTTATTAAGAATCATTCTCATATCTTTGAAGCTTATTAGAGCTAGATTTTATTGGGTGAATGAGATGAGTAAGTTGTTATCTGGTGGAGTAGACCATGTTAGGGAAATGCTGTTCCTTGATATGGTCTCAGTAGTAAAAACTTATTAGAAGAACAGAATTGCGACAATCAGTTTCTAATTCCTAAGTGCCCTGTTGTATTAGTTTTTGTGGTTAGGAACTAGTTCCATAAGATATTACATCTGGTTGTCATGCAAATAAAATGTCTAATCTCTTTCTTAAGAAAGAAGGGCGTGTGCAAAACATGCATTTGAAATTATATCACATGAATTTTCTAGATAGAGGGAAGATTATTTTTTTATTAAAAGAATTTGTTTCATTATAATCTTAATCCTAATACATTACAACAAAGAAAACATACAGTATATATGGTGACAGTAAAACAAACATGGGCCACCATCTTCCAGTATCTCATACATGCTCACAATTTCTGTACTCATTCATTGCCTTGGAAAGAGAAAAACTAAGTACCATGACATCCCCTCTCTCTATATAGAAAATGCACATATAAAGGTGATTGACCCAACAGGTAATTCAATACATTTAGATTGACATTAGTGGTTAACATTAAGGCAGAGCCTGCTTTGTTCAAGGTCAACCTATATAAAATAATTATATATTCATCTCCATACTTAAAGAACAAGGCAAGCAAAGCTTATTTGTCTCGCCAATACAAGCGTATCAACAGGGGCTCAGATGTAGCAGGCATAGATGTTTAACTAACCAGTGAACCCAATATAATTTCTGCATGGCTCCTAGCATAAAGGACATTGGATTTTTTCTAACAAGAACAAAATTATTGTTTATAACAGGCACTGTATTTTTGCTTTTGTGAGCACTTTTCAAAACTTGATGCTGCCAAGAAATGACAGTCTATAGTAAGCATTTCCTTTAGAAAAAGATAAACAACTTACCATTTAAGGAAAATTTTATGGATAGAAGTAGTATGCAGAGGTTCATAACATGAAGTTTTACAAGGCTTTTTACTGTCTTGAAGGCTTCTACTGAGTGTAGATTGCTACATTCTTGAAAAGAAAAGATAAAGAATGTTATGGTAAGATTAACTAAAATAAGTGATAACACAAAGTATTATGCAAAAAATAGTGAATATTTGATTCATTATTTTGCTTCAATGCCTCCCACTAGCTCCTATTACACACATTCATCCTTTCAAGAATAAAGTGCTAGTACTTGATACTAACTTAACGTGACATTTAATTCAGGTATGGTATTATGATCATAAAGTGAATCTTTACCGTAATGTTATTTTTAAATTGGTTTAATCGACTTCCATTACAAATGATCAGTTGACTCAAAGAAAGAAATTTACAATCTACTTACACTATATATTCAAATATATATTCACACTTCGTTTCTTATAAGAACACTGTAGTACCTACTGCACATTCTGTACAATCCTCTCACAATTTCCATTCTAATACTAGATCGTGCATGAAGAAATAGTGAATTTATAGGTCTGGTGTGTGCAGAATAACCGTCTACTTCCCCCTAGAAGACGCCTTTCTTAATTTAGAAACTTCTCTATTAAACCCAACTGTTCCCTCAATTCTTTTATCACCTTAAACACAAGATATAAACTCACTTGCATTTTATGGGAACTAGAATTCTTTTTCCTTAAAATTTCCTTTGATATAAGGAGTTTTCAAATCAGAAGGAACACAGAAATACTCACCTCAATAGATCTCTTTGGCAGCTTAAAACCTGCAAAATATATAGCAGAACTAATGACAAATGAAGCTTCCGAAGCATGGTCTTCCTCAGAAATAGAGGCTTAAAAGGTTTCATCAGCAGTAGCAGGATCTGGGGATCCTTAATCACAAAGCCCCAAATTACTTTGGATAATACAAGCTGTATTTTTGTACTTGTGTTGATATGAGAAAAAGGTATCATATCATATTTTCAGGATCCTCGTAGCACTCTTTCAGAATATCAGCTTCAATTTACATCTTGACAATAAGACTTCCATTAAGGTTTCATAAATGCTTTTTATTTCCAGATTCCAATTCTGGATATGATGATAACATCAATAAACAGCAGTAGTCCATGGGAATCCTTTCTTCAGAATCTATGGATGATACATTCCAATCTTTAGTCTTCTGAAATGGATATTTGAGTAGTGAAAATTATACTTTAGGTCCCTACTTGAGAGGAAAGGAATTTTTTACTTTGAGTGTCTGGCTTCAGCCTTGAGGATCCTGAATGGGTCCCAATCATACTCCAGGTTCGTGTAAGGAATCAAATTGGATGACAGATTGTACTAGGATAAAGAATGAGAGAGTTTACACAGGTAAAATGACAGGTGTTTGATCTAGATTCTCATAAAGTTCATCCCACAACTGTATCACTCGTTTTCATTGAAATGTGATGGTTTGATTATGAATTTTACATGATCACGTCTTTCCTCAGGATTAATATACGTCAGCAGGGTTTGTTTCAATATCTGTCATATGAAGTCAAAAGGTGTTTTAGGAATCTCCCCAGGAGAACTAAAGTTAGAGGATTCAGTGTATTTTTATATGAAATGAGTAAAAATGAAGAGGGTGAAACTGTCAACAGGTGATTTTAATGGGTTTAATGAAGAGGAGAATTGATTGATGATAGAAATATTTTAGCTCGAGGAATTATTGATGAGCATTATCCAGAAGACGACATTTCATTTGTTGAAAGAGAAGGTTTTGGAATTGACAGTGCTTTATATGAAACTGAACTAAATTAAGTGGGTTTCAGACAAGAAAGAACAATCCAGCGATTGTGATTCTAGATGTTTATTAAGTGGCAATCCTCCAAGAAAGCAAAAGTAACACCTTCCAATAGTGATGTTAGTACTCCTCCTCCTTTTTCTCAAGGGTCTCCTGAACCTATGGAAGTTTTAGTCTTCCTTGGTCATTGAAGGTGCCTTTTTGGTGGGGATGCTGCTGAAAATTCTGGCTGCCACTGGGACTTTTAAGACTGCTTTTGCAGTGATTGTCCTGCCTCCTTTTCACCTGTGGAGACACTGGAAGGTGTGGCACTTGCCAGTACAGTCTCGACTACTGGTGAAGAAGCCATTGTAGTCTCTTCCTCTATGGGAGAGTCATTATTTGCCTCCAGAACCTCGACTCTGTTGGCAAGAGGGAGAAGAGTATGCACTCCTCCTCCATCTCAGGTTCTTCATCCCCTTCCCAATGTTTTTCAGATTCTTCAGAAGCTGCTGCCTTTAAGAAGTAGTCATCAAAGAAGTCCAGGAAGACCGGTCAACAGGAGTCTCCCAAGACTACAACTGATATCTTTGCTTTTATGCGAGATGGTGTAGTAAGGAAGACAGATCTAGCCTGGGAAAGTGACTCTGAACGTGGCACAGGAGATTGTTCTCATGCTACTAGTGTTTGATCTTTGACAGGATCAAACACCCTCACAGTCTTTCTCCTGGACAACTAGAAACACATCAGGGTCTCTCCCTAGAGATATCAGCAATTGTTGTTTTTATGATTGATGAGATATTCTCTCACGTGAGTGCTATTGGGAAAATGATCCTTGGTCTCCTTGTGATAGGTGTTTCCGTGATCGGTTGCCTTGATATCGATTGCTTCTTGATCTGTTATCTCGTGATTAGTCAACTCATGATCGGTCACGGCATGATCCCACCCAAAAATAAATAATGAATAACATTGAGTGTTACCTTTACCCCCGACACTGTTGACTAACTTGGCCACTTCGAATAAAGAAAATTTTGTTGATGACCTAGGTATTAAAAAGAACCGCTCTTGCAATACTCAGATTAGCTAAGCTAATGTAGGGCTTTTGAAAGTGCATCATATATGCGATATACCTATAAATTGGTTGGTATGAATCTTTAACCATGACTTTTAAACCTAGCGGTAAAGTTAACGAAATGAAATTAATCTAAAAAAGGAAGGTAATGCACGGAAAGGGAACATCTTCTTTAGTATCATGAGGAAGTTTTCAATGCAAGCTGGGATATTTCGAAAATAAACATTCATAATAGTAAAATCTTGGAGATACCGTGTAATACAGCTCCTAGAAACAGCATCCCCTGACTAGTATGAAGATGATTTTGTTGATCCCAAATTAAATGTGAAATTATTGAGAAAGGCCAATCCACCAGTGTGGATTTTTGCAAAAGCAAAAGGAGAGGAATGTTACTACTTTAAATTTAGCAAGCTACTACAAAAGAAAGTAGGTAATATAGAATGGGGAAGCATTTATAGACTTAGTCAGAAATCTATATTGATTCATGCAAAATCTAAAACTCAGTCTCAAATTCTAAATAACATAAGATAAAAGAATATCTTATGGCGGAACTTTGATTTTACTGAGAAAGAAATCTTGGGTATGTACTCTAAATTAACATGGAAAGTTCATAAGATTCCCAGAACTATAGTATTATGATTATTTTACGGTTTGAAGATGTATACATCGAGAATGAGCGAATACTAGTATCCCTTTACAAACGGAAACCTTTGTAAGGCTAGAATTGCTTCAAATTTGGTCATCTAACTTGGTTATGTAAAAACATATAGCTCTGTGTCAATTGTTTTAACCCTGAGCATTGAACCTTCACTTCAGTTACAAAGTGCACTAATTGTAGCCAGGATCACAAGCTAAATAGTAAGAAATGTCCCCAATATCAAATAAAAGAAGCAGCTGTTCAGAAGCCAGATACAGAGCATATCAGTGTGGTATATACAAGACGACTTTTAAGGAAAAAAAAAGTTTATGCCAAGGCCTTAAAATCTAAGGATATTGGATATCAGAGGTAAATGCAATACCACCTTTACCAGATGATGAAAATCATCTACTTTCTAGATAACTTTTTGTGGGAAATAGCCCTCATTGTGATTTTTAATTGGTGCATCTCATTGAAGAGTCACATAAATATCCCTGGGACAGTTACAAAGATTTACACAACACAACACAATAAATTTAAAATTTCTGGCCAAGTTTGCAGCAACGCTTCAACACACTACAAACGTTATGCGCTGGGGCATAAAATCACTTTGGAGAGGACACACTATAGGCATTTTGAGAGAGAGAGAGGATGTACTTTGGCTTGTTCACAGGACAGGCTGTTTCTCTTCTGCTGCTATCCATCCATCCATCCATCCATCTATCTATCCATCCATCCATCCATACATCCATCCATCCATTTCTCTGTGGGGATACCTTAACGTGGTTTACACTTTAACATGATCACCAAAGATATACTAGTTTGGTTTGCTGTAGGCAATTAGACCAATTCTCCCACCATTACCAATCCCCACTGGTCAGCGGGGAGATGAAAAGTTGCCAAACCTCAGATATGAATAAAACAAATCCCATCTTAGCCCCCAGTCCCCAGCAGCAGTGGAACAACTGCCCAAGGTGGATCGCAGTTACGTTCCACTGCAAGGAGTGCTTTAAATCTCTGGGTTAGAACAGGCCACCTTTGGACACTGAACTTTGCAACATATAATGTCAAGACCTTGTTTGGGAAGAAGTTTTTGCTGTGTTATTAGGAGAGCATATAATAGGATTCAGTGAAAGAAGTAGAACTGGAGAATCTTATATATGTGGAGAATTATTTTTATTTAAACGTTTGAGTGGTACAAGTGTGGTTTCTGGGATCTTTGTTACGGCCCTTCCCTTTGATGAAGGAGTTATCTAATTGGAAGACAGCCTGTGAATAGTGGTTTTCACACGCCCATGATGTATACACGACACTCACGAGGTGCTCGCGCGAGGGTAGTAACCTCTGCATACCATGCTTTTATTTTTCTCTGGTATATTTGGAAGATTTATATCAGAAAAGGTAGAAAGAAGGACTTTTCACCGGCCGTCACAGGTCGACCCAGAAAACATGATAAAAACCCAGGTCATTCGTAAACAATCAGACCAAACTTTAGGAAATACTAAACAAAGGACGAAGCATCATATTGATGAAAAGAAGGCTTGGAACACGGTGTCAACAGAAGTTTGCTGTAGAGGATAAAATGGGAAATATCAACAATATAGATGTAGTGATAAAAATTGCAGTGAATTTCTACACATGCTATACAATAGTGATAGAAGAAATAATGAAACATATTAGCCGGTACCAAAAGTAATAACAAGAGAAATAAAGAAAGCATTAAAAGAGATGGAAAGTTGCAAAGCATCAAGAGATGGCCTAACGATTGATATAATAATAAAAGGAGGAGATTTCATAGTAATTAAACTTGCTGAAATGCATTCAAAATATCTGCAAGAATGCTCTATATCTACAGCTTGGAAAAACTTTATCATTATACTAATTCACAGAAAGGGAGGCACAAAATTCCTGAAAAATTATCACCCGCTAAGTTTACGCTCTGTAATATATAGAATATTTAGAAATATCTTATTAGGCCACATAGAAAGACTGCTAAACTATAATCAACCAAGAGAGCAGGCAGGCTTTAGAAGTGGATATTCAACAACTGATTATATCCATATAATTAACCAGCTAATGGAGAAATCATCAGAATATAACAAACCACTATGTATGGCATTTATAAACTATGAGAAAGCTTTTGATTCTGTCGAAACTTCAGCAGTAATGAAAGCCCATCAAATACAAGGAATAGAGGAATCTTATGTTAGAACATTTGAAGATATTGATATGAGAAGTAAAGTAATCTAAAAAGTACTTAATTTAGTGAGAAAATCCTGATTGAGAAAGGCGTTTGACAGGGAGACCCCGTCTCTCCTAAATTATTCACAGTGTGCATAGAAGAGATTTTTAAAAATTTGTATTGTGAAAATATAGGAATTAATATTATTTGGATATACCTTATCAACTTAAGATTTGCAGAAGACATATTTCCATTTAGGGAATCATGGGAGGAATTGCAAAAGCTGAAAGAAGATTTGAATAGAGAAAGCAGATATGTAGGATTGAAAATGAATAAGTGTAAACTAAGATAATGTTCAATGAACATGCAGAGACAACAAATAACATTTATGGACGTACCCTCAGAGATTGTTAATGAATATATTTACTCGGGGCAGACAGTAAGAATTTCCCTCGGGCTTGAGATCGAAATCAAAAGAATAAGCATGGGATGAAGAGCTTTTGGTTAACAAAATGAGATTATCAAACGTAAATTGCCACTTTCATTAAAAAGAAAATATTTAATCAAATGCTCCTACCAGTATTAATTAACGCATCAGATATTTGAAAGCCCTACTAAAGCCTTCGAACATAATCTAGTTACAACTGGAAGACCTATGGAAACAATAATGGCGGGAATATTATTAAGAGACAGAAAAAGAGTAAACTCAAGTGGAAGATATTCTAACATGTTAGAAAAAGAAATGGACATGGTCAGGACATGTAATGAGAATGGCAGATGATAGATATACATTAAGATATTGGAAAAGTAGCAGGTGAAGGAAAAGAAGATGATGGATTTACGACTATGGTAAAGACTGACAGGAAAACCATAAACAGACTAGAGTAGAAGGACAAGTGCATGACACAATCAACCAAATTTTGATTGGCTGGTCGTAGATAACATGATTAGTAGTAACCCCATATAAATGATTTAGAAGTTTGTATTCACCTAAGAATGAAAGAGTTTTGGAGAGGTGTCTATGGTCTACAAGAACTTTACTGTGAAAACCTAAAATAGGGAATCAAATAAGACATAAATACCAAAGAAATATTGTCTACCTTGCTCTAGGGCCAGATTATCAATGTGACTCAGTGTCTATAAGGGACACCTTCAAGTTTAGGCTCGATGGAACTCGATACAGCAACTCTAATGCTCATATTCATCTGTTTTGGATAACATCAGTACAGCACTACGTCATCACCTCATAGAAAGGGACAATCATCCCAGTTGTGTAAGAGATGTCTCGAAATCTTCAATCTCCATGTGTCAAGCCAAGTGGGCAATTTAGGTTGTTGATGTGTGGAGGGGGGTGTTTCTCCTCTGAGCCTCTATCCCATTAAAAGCTGATTGTTTATTGTATCTATAAAAAGAAAAACTTTGCCCAGTTTTAGCCTTGAAAATCCATTTCAGGTCTTTAGGCTTAAAGGACTTAATGTTTCCTCGTTGGTGGAACTCTCCATGCTCATACAGAGTTTGATGGCCTATCCTCCAGTAGAGATGAGATCGCCACCCGTTGTCAAGGTCCTACACTCCCTGAAGCATTCCCTGAAATGGGAGGTAGAAGGTTGACCAGGGCACTAGCTGTCCGTTGAGATACTACCACTAGAAAGTTATTCGGTCCTTTGACTGGTCACACAGTATTACATTGGATCCCTCTCCCTGGTTATAGGTCATTTTGTCTTTGCTTACACATACACCGAATAGCCTGGTCTATTCTTTCCACTTTCTCCTCTGTCCTCATGTACCTGACAACACTGAGATTATCAAACAATTCTTTTTCGCTCAAAAGATTTACTACTGCTATATAATTGTTCAGTGTACTTTCCTCTTGGTAAGGGCAGAAAAGACTCTTTAGCTATGGTAAGCACCTCTTCTAAGAGAAGCACACTCCAAAATCAACCCATTGTTCTCTAGTCTTGGGTAATGCTATAGCTTCTGTACCATGTCTTGGATTAGAGTTCTCTTGCTTCAGGGTACACTCGGGCACACTATTCTATCTTATTTTTTTCTTCCTCTTGTTTTTTTGAAATGGTGTGTTGGGCAGGCTTAATAGAAGGGCCATGGATGCCTCGTGGTTTATCAAGAGGTTGTCTTTTCCTTATGTTTCCTTTTTATCTTTTCCTATATTTTCTTCTCAAAACCATTCTTACTTTCCTCCCTTCAGTTGAAGTGGCTATCCTGGAGGGTATTTTACCTTGAATGGTGTATTGGCTATGCCATGCTGACCAGTTTTTCCAACTTTTTATCTATAGTCTGTGAGTTTTATCAATCACTTTATATATATTTCTGTACATATTGTTTTTGTTATTATTACTGTTAATTTAGTTTTCAAGTATGATGTATCTTTTTTATTGCTATTAATTCTTATGGTGTCTGGAGACATTGAGCAAAATCCGGGACCAGTACTTCCTAGAATTTGTCAGTGTCATCTACTGTATTGCAATAGTTGTGATCCTCATGCAAATATTCAAGCCCTTGCAATTCCATCCAGACAGTATGATATTCGTTTTTGTTCAGCAGCTTTGGTTTCTAATATGAAGCACTCATCTGAGCTCCTTATAACTGTTTTTTTCCTAGGGCCAGGGAAATGACTGTTTATATTAGGACTAAGTACCCTGCCATGAATGTGGATTTCATGAGATTTAGGTAATAAAAGTTTGTGGCAGGCATAACAACTTCTATTTGTGTTCGATCTATCGGAATCCAAACATGGATAATCCTATCTTTGGCTTTCTTCTTACCGTTATGGCTAAGATACAAGAAGATGATAGAAAGGCCTCTCTTATTTTTGTTGGTGATTTCAATGCTCACCATAGGAAGTGATTAAATTCTGTTTCTGCTATTGGTCGCCATGGGTTAAAAGCTTTGGTCTTTGCCTCTGGATCAGGCTGTGAGCAAATCATAAGTGAAGCTACTCACAGGTCTGGTAACTGCTTGGGCTTCGCATGCACTGACTACCGTGGCATTATAACAAGTAAGATTGGTTCTCCAGTTGTGATATCAGATCATGTCTTGATTTCATTAGTGGTGAAGACTGAGCAGCCTGTGCCTGATGTGGCATATTCATGTGAGATTTAAAAAAAATCTCAAGCAAATTGGAATTGTATTTTCAGTGATCTTTTTGGCTTGAATTGGTTGCAATTCTATAATCGTGTCGATCCTGTTGTTCCTTTGAATGAGAATAAAAAAATTGATTGGCGTATCCCTTCTCATGTGCTAAGGTACAGAGTGAAAGACAAATCATGGTTCAGTGATGATTGTAGATGTGCTTATTTGGAGAAACAGGAGCCCTATCATCTTTGGAAGGATAACAGATCAGATTTGACTTGGAATAACTATACTCAACTTAGAGCTTTTGCTCAGAGAATTAATGCATTAACTGAGAAGGAATACAATTTGACCATAAAAGAAACCCTTTCTGGTACAACCCAAGAACATAAGTGATGGGATGCCCTTAAATCTGCATTCTTTGGTGTAGATGCAATAATTCTCCCTTTTCTCCTCATTCCTGTATTTCCGTGGCTAAACTAACTAGTTTAGCTTTTTGATCGCTTGAAATTAAAGCTATTGATGGACCTTGATGCTTAATGAGGTGTAGACCTAAATGGTATTTTTTTTTATATATATAAACAGCAGATTTCTTAGCTACAAAGTTACATGTTAATTTGCGCAAGTTAGCAAGAAGAGGATCTTTTAGCACTTATTGGAGAATTGGTAATGTTACTTCACTTTGTAAGTGAGTTTGTGGTAGCTCAGATCCAACTGATTACTGCCCTATTTCCATACCTCCCATATTATCTAAACTTCTAAAGTTTATGAATGTCTTTTGGATAAACATTTAAATAGGTTTGCTGAAGGCAATCAATTGTTCAGTAGTTTGTTCTTTGACTTTCGTAAAGGCCCAGGAGCATGTGATGCCCTTCTTACAATATCCAATGCTGTAAAGAAATCCCTTGATTGTGGTCTGGAAGTTTGTATGATTGCCCTTGATTTTAATGCTACCTTTGACCATGTTAATCTTGAGTCCCTTGTTTTCAGATGCCAACAGTTGGGAGGGAGTGGTTCTTTTTTACCATCATTATTGTATTTTTAAGTAATAGATCGCAATGAGTTATTGTTGATGGGCACCCTAGTGAGTATAGGAATATGATATCTGGTGTTCCTCAGGGTAGTGTTCTTGGCCCATTACTTTTCATACTATATACACATGACATGTGGTATAGCCCAGAAAATAAGCTTGTTGCATTTGCAGATGATGCTACTCTTTTTTTTCATCAATTCCATCTCATGAATGTAGATCTGAGCTGCTGAATCCCTTAATAGAGATCTTGCTAAAATTAGCATATGGTTTAAATTATGGGGTATGAAGTTGAATCCTAAGAAAACTCAAAGTATGATTTTTTGTAGTTCAAAGACAATTGCTTCTCAACATCCGAATCTCAGCATTGTGTGATTCTCGACACCAAGTTTATTTTTGAGAAACACATTATGTCTGTGTCTTCATTGCACAAAAAATGGCTTATTGAAAAAATCTTGTAAAATTTTCGATGATAAATATATTCTGAAGAAGTATTTTCATTCTTTAATTCTGCCTTGTATCAAGTGTTGTTATCCTGTTTGGTCTTCAGTTGCTGATTCCCATCTTAAATTGTTGTACAGTAACTTACAGTCTATTAAATTTCTTATTCTTGATCTACAATAGATAGTAATCTGTGTCACCTTTGTTCAATTTGTTTGTTATTCATGTTGCATAAGTTTTTCCTAATTCTGACAATCCTTTACATTCAAATCTTCCCGGACAGTACCATGCTGGTCGTAATACTAGGTATGCAGTTAATTCTAATTGTCAGGCTTTCTCGATCATGAAGTTCAATGGTACACAGTATTCTAGAAGTTTTTTTTTTTTTCAGCTGTGACCATGTTTTGGAATGATCTTCCTAATTGGGTAGTTGAATCAGTAGAACTTCAAAAGTTCAAACTTGCAGCAAATAATTTTATGTTGGACAGGATGACATGAGTTTCCTTTTATAGTTTATGTGTGAAAGATCTGTTTTAATGTCGTTACTGTTCTTGAAATACTTTATATTAATTGTTCACTACTTCTCTTATAGTTAATTTCTTGTTTCCTTTTCTCACTGGGCTATTTTTCTATTTTTCCCTGTTGGGGCCCTTAGGGTTATAGCATCCTGCTTTTCCCACTAGGGTTGTAGCTTAGTAATATTATGTATATATATATATATATATATATATATATATATATATATATATATATATATATATATATATATATATGTATGTACGGAAA
>NC_090760.1:23569285-23611785 GCF_036898095.1 Palaemon carinicauda
CTACCGCTAGCAAGGTATGGGGTCCTTTAACTGGCCAGAAAGTACTACATTGGATCCTTTTCTCTGGTTACGTTTCATTTTCCTTTGCCCTTCACATACACCGAATAGTCTGGCCTATTCTTTACATATTCTCCAATGTCCTCATACACCTGACAAAACTTAGATAACCAAACAATTCATCTTTTCCCATGGGGTTAACTAGTGCACTGTATTTGTTCAGTGGCTACTTTCCTCTTGGTTAGGGTAGAAGAGACTTTAGTTATGGTAAGCAGCTCTTCTAGGAGAAGGACACTCCAAAATTAAACCATTGTTCTCTGGTCTTGGATAGTGTCATAGCCTCTGTACCATGGTCTTTCACTGTCTTAGGGTAGAGTTTTCTTGCTTGAGGGTACACTCGGGCACTCTTATGTATATTATTTCCCTTCCTCTTGTTTTTTAAAGTTTTAATAGTTTATATATGAAAGATTTATTTTATTGTGATGGGTAAGAGGGCTAAATTCTCTCCCTTTCATCTATTTCTTCTGCTCAATATTACTTCGACCTTCTCCAAATTTGATAAACTTTCTTTTGTACTGCTTTCCTAACTCTATGAGTATTATTTCTCAAGTTTATATAGTATATATGTATATGTATGCATATATATAATATTTATTTTATTTGTTCATTTATTATTTTATTTCTGTTATTTAAATGGCATGGATATTTCCACATTCGTTATTACTGCCTGCTTAGATGAATGGGAGAAGGGATCACGGTTGGGAGGTATTTGCATTCAAAGCTATATATGAGAGTATTGGATGATCTCAGCCCTCTCGAGGATGATTTGGACCTCTTTGGCTGAACTATTCTCAAGGGTTGGGTCATTGGAATACCGGGGGATCCAATCCTTGAGGTGGGACTCTTGGCTTCTGGGTGGAAGCCCATCATTACAGATAAGAGGAGGATGATTCCATATTTTCTTGGTTTCAGTCGTAACTCGCAGGTTTAGCTTACACCTGTGCCTCTATATCTGTTTTGGTGCTATCCTTCGGGTAGGGTATGGAGTGGACCATCTGGGAAGTATACTGTCATTGTGCCGATAGTGGAGAGTGCCAAATTCCTTTCCAACACATGATACTTTCTTAATATTCTTAAGCAGGTAAACCAACCAACAATATAAAGAAGAACAAAATGAACACGACCTTCTGTTATGGATCCTGCTGACCCCCCCCCCCCCTTCCCAAGGCAATTCTATTAGGGAGAATTCTGTTGCTGACTTAGGAACGAAAAACGATCACCCCAATGTTCAGATATGGGAAGTCATATATGTGATTTGCCAATAAGCTGTCATGAAGCATTGTGGATGCCTTTTAAAGCTTATGGTAAGGTTACTGAAATAAGTATGAATTTTAGGGTAGATGAAAAATGGGAAGCATGGATTTGCTTTGATAATCACGAGGAGGCTTTTAACGCAGTCTGTGAGGTCTCAAAAATTGAAATTGATAATAGGGAGATTACTGGAGCACTATGCAATACTGCTCCTAAACCTTGATACATATCGCCCTAGTGTATGGCATCAAAATGAGTCTATGGACTCGAAAACTAACTTGATAAAAGAAAGAAAGCCTACACCACCAATGTCGATTATAGCAACATCAAAGAGAGAAGATTACAACTATTTTAAATTTAGTAAACTAATACAACGGAAAGTAGTCACTATAGAGCCTGGAATAGGCACTATAGAGCGTGGAGACATTTCTAGATTTGGCAAAAAGTCCATTTTAATTCATGCCAAATCTAGAACACAGTCTATTATGTTAAATAATACAAAGATAGAAGAAAATTCAATTCTAGACATCAAGCTGCATTTGAATTTCAGTTATGGTAGAGGGGTTATTTTTAACAAAGATATTTATGAATTTAATGAAGAAAGATATGTGCCCTAGAGAAATATGGGAGGTTCATAAGATTCCTAGAATCACTATGATTATTTTAACATTTCAAGACCATGATGTACCCTCTCATATATAGATCGAAAATGAGAGGATTCCAGTTCGTGTCTACAAACAAAAACCTTTACAGTACTATAATTGCTATAAATTTGGACATCCATCAAGAGTATGCAAAAATGAAAATATCTGCGAAAATTGTTCGGATCCTGAGCATGGACCCTGCACTTCTATTTCAAAGTGCACTAATTGTCGCCAAAATCATGAAACTACGAATAAAAAATGTCCTTAGTATGAAATAGAAGAAGCTGCTGTTCAGAAGTCAGATGAAGAGCATATCAGTGTAGGATATGCTAGGCGACTTCTGAGAAAAACCAAAAGTTATGCCAAGGCCTTACAATATAAGGATGCAGGACATACAGAAAAAAAATTACAACACCACCTAGACCAGGTAATGTAAAGCATCCTATTGCTGAATTACCTCCCAAGGCTGTTAACGTGCCTCTTACTGTGAATTCGGTGCCACAAGTCAAATAGGCACCCCCTCCTTCCTCTACATCTGCCACACCTCGGATGAAAAGCCCAAGGCTTTCATCTCTGGTAGCATCATTGCCAGATTTAGGTGAGAAATCCCCTGCTAGAATCCTAATGGCCCTCCACTTTTCAATCAAAAAAGGGAGACCACCATCCCTCTCCCCTCCAACGAGAAATGCAAAAATACCTATTGCAAATAGATACAATATTCTAAAGATGATGAACCTTCAACAAACTGAAATTAATTAGAAATTCAAGTTGAGGTTCATCATCCCCTCAAGAATTAGGTAAAAAGAACATTGAAAAGGCAAATGTGAAACCTAATTTATCAAGAAGCCAGCAGGAAATAACGTTAAATTAAAGACTGCCAATGTGAAGACCTCATTCAAGATGTCTTTCAGAAATAATCCATAGTTTTCTCCACCATTTTGCAATGGATTTGTCAGGGTTTAAGGGCTCCTCATTCATGAGTGCTCCCCTATAGTTGTATGTCTTCAGGAGAGCAAGCTTGATGCTAATACTCCATGTCCTCGAGAGTATGTTAGCTATAGGACACCATATAATCAACAAAAAAGGGAGTCCTGGCGGAGATCTTGCATACGTTTGCTGTGATGTTTCCCAAATGTCTTTACCCATTTATACCCCTCTGCAGGCAGTGGCTGTATAAATTGATGTAGTGAGAAAATAAATGATTTGTTCTCTTTATTTGCCTCCCTAATGACAACATCTCGTATAATGATTTAGAAGAGGTGATTCAACAACTTCCTCAGCCTTTTCTCTTGTTGAGGGATTTTAATAGTAGAAATCCATTATGGGGCAATGTTTTAGCAAAGACAAAGGGCAACATTATATCATCAATTGTGGGAAATGAAGATGTAGGACTACTTAATACAGGAAAGCCCACACACTTTTATGTTCACACAGGTACCTTGTCATGCATTGACCTATAACTCGCAAGCTCTAATTGCCCTCTCGATTTCAATTGGAGGACATTAGATGATTGGCATACTAGTGATCATGCACCAATCATTATAAACACCAACAAGGGTCCACCTTTACAGAGATCGCCACAATGGAATCTTGAGAAGGCGGACTGGAATAGATTTCATGAGCTGAGCAAATTTGAAGGGAATGCAAAACGGTTTGAGAATATTGATGATGCCATAGACTTGCTGAATGGAACCCTTCATAGAGCAGGAGTCAATACAATTCCCAAAACAACAGGATTATTCAAACAACGACCATTCCCCTGGTGGTCTTCAGAACTAACTGCCCTGCACAGGGCAACAAGAAAGTCTTTAACTCAATATTGAAATTGATAATAGGATAATGAGGAGAATTTAATAATATACAAGAAATGTAGAGCACAGTTCCGTTGTGCCATGAAAGAAGCTTGGCGCTAGTCTTGTGTGTCTTTTGTTTCCTCCATTAACATTAGAACACCGCCATATGTGCAGAGTAAAATAAAAGATTAGCAGGCAAATTCACCCCCATCCCACCCCTAGTGTTGAGGTGAATAGTCAGTATGTGACTGGAGCAACTGAGGTTAGCAATGCATTGGCTGATTATTTCTTTAGTGTATCAAGCAAGTGCACAGTAGCTCCTGGTTACCTGTATAAAAGCAATGAAGAACGTAAAAGGCTAAATTTTGCAACAGAAAAGGAGGAATACTACAATAATCCTATTACAGAAAGGGAATTTGATTCCTCACTTGCTAATTGCAATGATACAGCCCCTGGTCCTGATGGAATTCCGAATGCAGTGATTAAATATGTACCTGATAATACCAAGTTATTTATTTTAAGCATTATTAACAGAGTAGGGGATGATCACAATTATCCGGATGTTTGGGAACTAGCCATTATTTTAGCCTTTTTAAAACCTGGTAAGGATAAGTTTTTAGCAGCAAATACCGACCAATTGCGTTGACATGTTGTTTATCTAAGATCATGGAGAAGAGGTCAATGCAAGGGAATGGTGTGGTACCAGGAGAAGAAGGGTATTTTATCACCTATCCAGTGTGGATTTAGGAAAATGCATCCAACGTCTGGTGTGTTGATATGACTTGAATCCTCTATTTATGTAGTCTTTGCTTCCAAACAGCTCCATGTAATGATCTTTTTTTGACCTTGAAAAAGCATATGATACTGTATGGAGATATGGTATTCTTAAAACCATTCATAATTTGGGATTATGAGAACTACCATTGTTCATTCAATCATTTATTTCACATAGATTTTTTCAAGTGAGAGTGGGGGAAACTATCGGAGAGAAAATGTCAGGAAGAAGGTGTTCCCCAGGGTAGTGTGTTATGTGTAATCCTACTTGCACTAGCAATTAATGGGGTATCTGCTGTCATTCCTCATGATAGTCTCTCATCACTATTTGTAGATGATCTCTCAATATAATTTTCTGGATCTAGAATGTCGATGATTAAGAGAAATCTACAACTCTCAATTGACAAAATAATTCAATGGGCTGATATGAATTGGTTTAAGTTTTCAACACGCAAAACTACTGTTGTCCATTTCTGACATATTTGGGGAGTACATCCAGACCCCGATATATATGGTAAAGGTCAACGGATCCCATGTGTAAGTGAGGTTAGATTTTTAGGATTGATATTTGATAGTAGGCTTACTTGGGTCCCTCACTTGAAAGCTTTAAAAGTAAAGTGTCTTGAGGCTCTGAATCTTTAAAAAGTTTTGTCCCATACATCATGGGGAGCAGACCGCAAAACTATTTTAAAATTATACAAGGCATTAATTTTTTCAGTAATTAGTTATGGGTTTGAAATATACTCCTCAGCCACTCTAAGTCTGCTGAATATTTTAGATTCTATACACCATACTGGTATCAGATTGGCTACAGGAGCCTTTAGAACTTCACCTATCCCAAGCCTCCTTGTTGATGCTGGAGAGTTACAATTAGACCTTTACCGAAAGTCTTCTATTGTTTGGTATTGGTTTAGGTTGCAAAAACTCCCTAATTCTTTAGCCTTTCAGACTGCATGCCTTTTAAGGCACTCAACATTCTTTGAGATGCACCCAAAGTATTGAACAGTCTTGTTATAATTAGAAGTAAGGTGCTCCCATTTAAGATATCATCAACCCCTCCGTGGAATTTACCAGATATAACTTTTTGTAAATATTTTATTGGTGGTAAAAAGAATATGAATGACTTAAAAGCCAGATCTTTTTTATGGAACATGTTGAAGAACATAGGAAATCAACTTTTATATGTACTGATGGCTCCAAATCTGATGCTGGTGTTAGATTTGGAGTATATAGTAATGTACATATTATATTTTATACTATAATCTTGTATTGAGCATTTAGACAATGCGTTCTATATTTTTTCGTTATTTATCATTTGTATAAAGTATATATTTTGTGGAATTATGATTATTGTATGAATAAGTGTATTTATTTTTCTCAAAATGAAAATTGAAATTGTCATTATTTCGGTGAAAAAAATTCTTACTTCAGCTAATCTCGGTCTCTATTCAGATAGTGATAGAAATTACATATTTCTTTTATTTTTTATTATTTTATGCATATAAGATTTTTACAAAATATTTTGGAATTGTATAAAAATGAAAGTAAATCTAATCAGATATATGATAAAGTGTAAAAAATTTTCTTTCTACATTATCTTGTAAATAATATTATAGTAATACATTATATACTTTTCCATCATCACAGTAGCTTCACTCCATGTTTCCTCATTTGTATATCTTTTAGGAAAATTTTAATGATTGAGAGAAAAAGTTCTTGAATCTAGCTTCTGAATGAGTTTATAATGAATTTTCTAACAAAAATTAGATTTACTAGTCATTTCAATTACATTTTTCTCTTACTTTTGCATTGACAAAGGAGACAAGACAAGAATTTTTTATTTGTTTCCATCTCTTATTTACACGTAGAAGTTAATATAACTTGGGTATATACTTATAAGCAAAATTAAATATATGGTTGATTTACAAGATTTATTCTATACTATAAATAATTTAAAGAAATTCCAATAATTACAAAGTAAAGTTTTAACTCTAGCTAAAAAATGGAACCAAAATGTGTGTCTCTAACATAAAAACCCTTGGCACCGAATGGAATAGTACAAAACATGAAAAAAGCTGAAGTGGCCTGCTAGCACTAAAACCATGTTAGCATGTAACTCTCCTACCCTTTATCTGTAATGAAGGGCTATAAATGTAGTGACCTGATGTTGAGAATCCTAACGTTAATGTTCTCCTCCCCTTGGATTTTAATGATCCAACACTTGAGAATAGTTCTGACAAATGTTTAACCCACTTTTGCAGTAGTTGACACCAATCACAATGCTCAAATAGCCTCAAATGCAAACTCTTTTTCAACAATTATCTTATGCGTCACTTAACCATTGAATTTTCTGAATATGGAAATTTCCGTTGTAATTCAATCAAATTTGTATCTAAAACCATTTAGAAGTAGTATGGCTAGAGGTGTGATACCAAGATGGAACAAAGCTAATAGAATATTTAAGAGATTCAAGTAACAGTGAGAGAAAGAAAAGCCTATAGACAGATATTTGAAGCCAAACTGGAGGAAGAGATATGCTTACATATTGAGAACTCTCTTTCCTCAACAGGTCAACATAAAATAGAAATTCCACGGTCAAACCATTTGGGTTCAGCCCCTCAAGTTTTATTGAAAGGTAGATGATTAGGTTGGGTTTCCTCTTGTTACTTCTTAACTACTTTGTTAACAAGCTTCATTGACCTAATCTAATTGTAAGAGAGATATCTCCTTGTAAGAATTAAGTTTGTATTTCTAGGAAATTATATATAAATATATATATATATAGTATATATATATATATATATATATATATATATATATATATATATATATATATATATATATATATATATATATATATATATATATATATATATATATATATATATATATATATATGTCTATATATATATATATATATATATATATATATATATATATATATATATATATATATATATATATATATATATATATATATATATATATATATATATATATATATATATATATATGTGTGTGTGTGTGTGTATGTATGTACAGTATATTGAGGAAAAGTACAATTTTATTGAATGACCTAATATAAAGTTTTTCTTTTTCAGCTTGTAATTAAGAAATCGTTTATAAGGCGGCCTGACATTAGCAAAGCCAAAGATGAAGAGAAAAAAGTAAGATTTTTCATATTTTTCTTTTATTACTCAAATTTTAAATATTTAACTTAGCCGGTGAATATATAGCTGCAACTCTGTTGCTCGACAGACAAACTCTACGGAAAAACTCGCCAGCGATCGCTACACAGGTTGCGGGTGTGCCCAACAGCGCCATCTGTCGACCAGATACCCAGCTCTTATGTAAACAAAGACTCAATTTTCTCTCTGTCGACGTGTCGACAAGACGTACTTTACTCGCTGTTGCTAAACTGGAGTTTTTCACATCTAATTGGTGAAGTACTATATTCTGGTTTTGAGCTTTCGCTGTGCAGGGTTTTTCTTCAAACAAATCCTTGAACTCTTTTTTGTATCGGATTCTTTGTTGATGACTTAGATCGTTTTTTTGAATTTTCCCTTGACCAATTCAAAATGGCTGACCCTTCACAAGTTCCCAAATTTAGGAAATGCAATGCTAGGGACTGTTCTAGGCGTCTTCCGAAGGCTTCTATCGACCCTCACACTGTTTGTTCCAATTGTCGGGGTAAAACCTGTCAATTGGAAGATCGGTGTGAGGAGTGCGTTGGCCTTTCGAAATTCGATTTTATCGAATTTCAAAAGTACACACGTAGGCTAGAGAGAGATAGAGTTAGGAGAAGTTCTTCTCGATCTATTGATGTATCCTCTCCTCATGCCCCACAACCTATTCCTTCCCCTGTAGTGGTTGTTCCTAACCCCCCTCCTAGCACTCAGGAACCATCGATAGCTGACATGATGCGTGCCATCCAGGCTCTGGGTGAGAGAGTTGAGTCCCTTGCAAGTGACCGCAATCAGCTCATGGCGGATGTTAAGGAGCTTAAGTGCCAAAGTGCAGTGGGAAGTGCTAAAGTGCCAAGTGATAGTGTTGTGGACAGTGTTGCGCTTGAGGGTTCGTCTGTTCGTGCCTGTCGTCCTCCTAGTCCGGGACCTCTTGCAAGCTCCCAAGTCCAGGGGAGAAGCAATGTCGTACGACGCATGGGTTCGAGAGGCTTTAATCAGCGAACAGACGTTCCCTCCGTGGTATCGGGCGTATCTCCCCAAGATCGCCCCTACCTACCTAAGACGAGAGAGCCCATTTATACCTCGTCGTCTGAAGTTGTTTCTCGCAAGAAACTTTGGACCAAGGTCTCACGACCGTTAAAACGTAAATCGGTCCCTTCAGGACAAGTCCAACGGCCCAGTTGTAGCCACTGGGTCAGTTCGGACTCGTTGCCGTCATCCGATGACTGCTCACCGCCTAAGAGAGGCAAAGCGGTACCGCTTCAGACACTAACACCGTCTGTCGCCGCACCTGCTCCCGTAGACCCTAAGTGGTCTTTACTGCAAGGCATGCAGTCTAAGCTTACGTCTCTGATGCAGGACTTTCATGCGGAGAAGGTTACTGCCGTATCAGCAGCGAGTGCAGTACCTAGCCTACAACCCACCAAGCGATCGGTTGTGCGTCCTGTGGACGCTGAGGTAACCTTCTCACGTATACCAGTTGAGGGAGTTCCTCCACCGATGCGTTCCAGTGTGGGCTGCCAGCCGCATGTTGACGTTAAGCGACGCACGGAGGTTGGCTTTGACGCTCTGGATGTTCAACAACCATCAGAGTTGCCTTGTTTTGACGCGGTGCGTCAACCTCCGCAACCCAGTGTGGTTTCCACTGCGCAACCCAGTCAGTCTAGACAGTCTCGGGTAGACGCTGTGCGTCCTCGCGCTACCATGGTTGTTGACAGCTCACAGACTGTGCAGCAGTTCCATGACGTTGCGTCCGGCTCAGTCACGCATGCACCAGTGCGACCGGACTCAGCGAACCAGCCGTTACCCACTCCGTTGCCGTTTCCTCATCAGTTGTCGGATGAGGAACTTTCTGATGATGATGTTGCTGCACATCAAGATGAACAACAATCTGAATTGGACGAGCCTAAGTCTACTCAACCCTCTTTGGACTTTAGAAAAGTTTTGGCTATTTTCAAAGAGCTGTTTCCTGACCAGTTTGTTTCTGTGGCTCCTCGTTCTCCGCCTTCAGAGTTTGTTTTAGGCATGCCTTCTACCGCACCTGCCTTTACTAGACTCGTCCTCGCACGCTCGTCCAAGAGAGCTTTGCGGGTGATAGGAGACTGGTTACAGTCCAAGAAGAGTTTAGGGAAGACAGCATTTGCTTTTCCCCCTGCTAGACTCTCTTCTAGATCGAGCGTCTGGTATGCCACGGGAGAAGTTCTCGGCTTGGGAGTTCCTGCCTCTGCCCAGGGCGACTTCTCAAGTCTTGTAGACTCTCCCCGCCGCCTTGCCATGAGACGCTCAAAGATTTGTTGGTCATCATCGGACCTGGACCACCTTTTGAAAGGAATCTTTAGGGCTTTTGAAGTTTTTAACTTCTTAGACTGGTGCCTAGGAGCCCTAAGCAGGAAGATCTCTTCAACAGATAAAGAGACTTCTTTGCTCATTATGTCCTGCATGGACAAGGCCGTCCGTGATGGGTCTAATGAGCTTGCTGCATCATTTGTGTCCGGAGTCCTGAAAAAGCGAGAATCTCTCTGCTCATTCCTTTCTGCTGGAGTTACACCGTGCCAGAGATCTGAGCTTCTCTTTGCTCCTCTTTCCAAGTGCCTATTTCCAGAAGTCCTGATAAAGGAAATAGCCGCTTCGTTAGTGCAGAAGGACACTCACGATCTTGTTGCGTCCTCAGCTCGCAAAGCTCCCCCTTTGCCTACCTTGTCAGCTAGACCAAGGATGGACACTCCAGCGTCTCGCTTTATTCCGCCCTTTCGTGGCAGAGCCTCCAGCAGAGGAGGTGCTCGTGCCGAAGGGAAGCGAGGGAAGAAGAAAGGATCCAAGTCCTTTAAGGGCAGAGTCTGACTGCCCGCAACTTCAGACAGCAGTGGGAGCCAGACTCAAGAACTTCTGGCAGGCCTGGGAGAAGAGAGGCGCAGATGCACAATCTGTGAAGTTGCTCAGAGAGGGGTACAAGATCCCTTTTGTACGAAAACCCCCTCTAGCAACGTCTCCCATCGATCTCTCTCCCAGGTACAGAGAGGAAGAAAAGAGACGAGCCTTGAAACGGGAAGTGTCTCTTTTGCTAGAGAAGGGAGCGGTGGTCAAAGTCTTGGACCTTCAATCTCCGGGATTCTACAACCGCCTCTTCTTGGTTTCAAAGAAGACAGGAGGGTGGAGGCCGGTGCTAGACGTCAGTGCTCTGAATGTCTTTGTCACAAAGACGAAGTTCTCCATGGAGACCACAAAGTCAGTCTTAACAGCGGTCAGAAGGGAAGACTGGATGGTCTCTTTAGACCTAAGGGACGCCTACTTCCACGTCCCCATCCACCCAGACTCCCAACCTTTTCTGAGATTCGTTTTCGAAAAGGTGGTCTACCAGTTTCGGGCCCTGTGCTTTGGCCTAAGCACAGCTCCTCTCGTGTTTACGAGGCTGATGAGGAATGTAGCCAAATTCCTCCATTTATCGGACATCCAAGCCTCCCTTTATTTGGACGACTGGCTTCTCAGAGCCTCTTCCAGTCGTCGCTGTCTGAAGGATCTAAAGTGGACTCTAGATCTGACCAAGGAATTGGGACTCCTAGTCAATTTGGAAAAGTCGCAACTGGTCCCATCCCAAACTATTGTGTATTTAGGGATGGAGATTCACAGTCTAGCTTTTCGGGCTTTTCCGTCGGCCCCCAGAATAAGTCAAGCCCTGTTATTCATCCAGAACATGCTGAAGAAGGAACGCTGCTCAGTCAGGCTGTGGATGAGTCTGGTAGGGACGCTATCATCCCTGGAACAATTTGTGTCATTAGGAAGACTACACCTCCGTCCGCTTCAATACCATCTAGCTTTTCACTGGAAAAAGGACAAGACGCTAGAAGCGGTCTCGATCCCGATTTCCGAAAAGATGAAGTCTTGTCTGACTTGGTGGAAGGACAATATCAACTTAAGAGAGGGTCTTCCCCTGGCTGTTCAGACTCCCAACCACGTTCTCTTCTCGGACGCATCAGAAGTGGGCTGGGGCGCGACATTAGACGGTCGGGATTGCTCAGGACTGTGGAACTCGAGTCAGAGGAACATGCATATCAACTGCAAGGAGCTGTTGGCAGTACATCTGGCCTTGAAAAGCTTCAGGTCTCTCCTTCGAGGCAAAGTGGTGGAAGTGAACTCAGACAACACCACTGCCTTGGCATACATCTCCAAGCAAGGAGGGACCCACTCACTGACGTTGTACGAGATCGCAAGGGACCTGCTCATCTGGTCAAAAGGTCAAGACATCTCACTAGTAACGAGGTTCATCCAAGGCAACTTGAATGTCATGGCAGATTGTCTCAGTCGGAAAGGGCAAGTAATTCCAACAGAATGGACCCTCCACAAGGATGTATGCAAGAGACTTTGGGCCACTTGGGGCCAACCAACCATAGATCTCTTTGCAACCTCGCTGACCAAGAGGCTTCCAATCTATTGCTCACCAGTCCCGGACCCAGCAGCAATACATATAGATGCCTTTCTCCTAGATTGGTCACATCTAGATCTCTACGCATTCCCACCGTTCAAGATTGTCAACAAGGTACTGCAGAAGTTCGCCTCTCACGAAGGGACAAGGTTGACGCTAGTTGCTCCCCTCTGGCCCGCGAGAGAATGGTTCACCGAGGTACTTCGATGGCTAGTAGATGTTCCCAGAAGTCTTCCTCTAAGGGTGGACCTTCTACGTCAGCCACACGTCAAGAAGGTACACCAAAGCCTCCTCGCTCTTCGTCTGACTGCCTTCAGACTATCGAAAGACTCTCGAGAGCTAGAGGCTTTTCGAAGGAGGCAGCCAGTGCGATTTCTAGAGCAAGGAGAGCATCCACCCTTAGAGTCTACCAATCGAAGTGGGAAGTCTTCCGAGACTGGTGCAAGTCAGTCTCTGTATCCTCAACCAGTACCTCTGTAGCTCAAATAGCTGACTTTCTCTTATTCCTGAGAAAAGGACGATCCCTTTCAGCTCCCACTATCAAGGGCTACAGAAGCATGTTGGCATCGGTCTTCCGGCATAGAGGCTTAGATCTTTCCAACAATAAAGATCTTCAAGACCTTAAGTCTTTTGAGACCACAAAGGAGCGTCGTTTGGTTACACCTGGTTGGAATTTAGACGTGGTACTAAGATTCCTCATGTCAGACAGGTTTGAGCCGCTACAATCAGCCTCCCTGAAAGATCTCACTTTAAAGACACTTTTCCTGGTATGCTTAGCCTCAGCTAAAAGAGTCAGTGAGATTCATGCCTTCAGCAAGAACATCGGATTTTCGTCAGAAAAAGCCACATGTTCGCTACAACTTGGTTTTCTAGCCAAAAATGAGCTGCCTTCTCGACCTTGGCCTAAATCGTTCGATATTCCCAGCTTATCAGAGATTGTAGGCAATGAACTAGAAAGAGTCTTATGCCCTGTGAGAGCTCTTAAGTTCTATTTAAAGCGCACTAAACCTTTACGAGGCCAATCTGAAGCTTTATGGTGTTCAGTTAAGAAACCATCTTTGCCTATGTCAAAGAATGCTTTATCCTACTTTATCAGACTGTTAATACGAGAAGCTCATTCACATCTGAGTGAGGAAGACCAAGCTTTGCTTAAGGTGAGGACACACGAAGTTAGAGCTGTTGCAACTTCCGTGGCCTTTAAGCAAAATAGATCTCTGCGAAGTATAATGGACGCAACCTATTGGAGAAGCAAGTCAGTGTTCGCGTCTTTTTATCTAAAGGATGGCCAGTCTCTTTACGAGGACTGCTACACACTGGGACCATTCGTAGCAGCGAGTGCAGTAGTGGGTGAGGGCTCAACCACTACAATTCCCTAATTCCATACCCTTTTAATCTTTCTCTTGAAATGTTTTTAATGTTGTTTTTATGGGTTGTCCGGAGGGCTAAGAAGCCTTTCGCATCCTGGTTGATTTGGCGGGTGGTCAAAGTCATTTCTTGAGAGCGCCTAGATTAGGGGTTTTGATGAGGTCCTGTTGTATGGGTTGCAACCCTTGATACTTCAGCTCCTAGGGGTCGATCAGCATCCTAAGATGATCGCGAGGCTCCGTAAGGAAGACGTACTTAAAAGGCAGAGTAATTGTTCAAGTCGACTTCCTTACCAGGTACCTATTTATTTTGTTTTTGTTATTTTGATAACTTCTAAAATGAAATAAAAAACTCTTAGCTCATAAAATGTAAACATATATTACTGGTCTCTACCCACCATCCTGGGTGTGAATCAACTATATATTCACCGGCTAAGTTAAATATTTAAAAATGATATTTTGATTATAAAATAAATTTTTGAATATACTTACCCGGTGAATATATAAATTAAATGACCCTCCCTTCCTCCCCAATAGAGACGCAGTGGGACGAGGAGAAAATTGAGTCTTTGTTTACATAAGAGCTGGGTATCTGGTCGACAGATGGCGCTGTTGGGCACACCCGCAACCTGTGTAGCGATCGCTGGCGAGTTTTTCCGTAGAGTTTGTCTGTCGAGCAACAGAGTTGCAGCTATATATTCACCGGGTAAGTATATTCAAAAATTTATTTTATAATCAAAATATCATATTTAAAACTCAAAATTACTGAAATATTTGTAAAGTCCTGCATGAATTTATCTGTTAAGAATTGTTTTCAATTCCAGGATGAAAAAATAATGGATTTTCCAAAAGAGGCTTTGAAGTGCCATGTTTGTAAAAAGGAATTCTCGTCTATTGGGGTATGCTTTTCAAATACTTAGGCATGAAGGTTTCTTAGGTCCCCATGCTGAGCAACTATGAAATTCAGCATTCGATTTTAGTCTGGATAAAGAATGATATGCAGATATTGTTATGTTTGAGTGAAGCACAAAACTGCTTTACAGATGCCATTCTGTTTGATTTCAGTGGCGAAACCATTTACTGTATAGACGCCAGATTATGTCATGAACTAGTGAGGGTGCCCTGCATTTTTGTTATCCTTTTTCTTTACTACTCTCTTGCGCCTCACAGTCTGCTTAGTCTGATTAGAATAAATGATTGGCTTCTCAATGCTAGTTAGGCTATTTTTTATTTCCTATTCCATTACCACATTCTTCATTCTCATACCTGGTCTATTCTGTAATCTTTTTATATTTTGTTGTTTTGCAGCCATCAGTACAGTAGCCATTGCTTTAGCTTTTACAGCCACCCTTACTAGCATAGGTAGGCAAGTCATGTTCACGGAATGTGTTTTGTGCATCTATTTTACTTGTAATTGCATATGAACACTTTACTTTATTACAAATTATTTTCTGAAATAAAACATCATAACATTAACTTTTTATTGATTTTCTCAACAGAGTTAATAGACACAGAGCACAATGCAGTTACTGCATAGGTAAGTGAGAGAAATGAAAGAATATTTGCCTCTCTCTCTCTCTCTCTCTCTCTCTCTCTCTCTCTCTCTCTCTCTCTCTCTCTCTCTCTCTCTCTCTCTTTCTCTCTCTCTCTCTCTCTCTCTCTCTCTCTCTCTCTCTCTCTCTCTCTCTCTCTCTCTCTCCTAATCTGCAGAGAGACTTTGGGTAATTTCAGCTGAGAAATATATTTATTTTTTCATAACACATATCGTCTTATATAAGTGTTTAGTGTTCATTTTTTTAAAAAGCTTTTTATTCTTAAATGTGTCAAACTCTTGGTATGATGATAAAAGTATATAAGAAAAGGCGGGATGCCAAAATAGAAATGGTAATTGCAAAAAGAATGAAAGGGAATATGAAAGAAGAAAACTACAGTATATGGAATATCAAAGTAGGCATTGGACCTTTGAAAGCTGTGGAAGGGATAAGCAAACTGTGTTAGCCATGAGAAACAAAATTTTGATATAAAATATCTTATTTCTCTACTTCCATGATATTTATATTGCTTCTTAAGAAGCTCGGTTTAATCGACCTTTACCTATAAAGTTTTGAAATGTTTAAAATTTCTCCATTTTCTTTCTCTTCAATAAACACGGTTTTTGTAAAGGAAGGAACACTTTAGTGATAAGTGGTAGCATATGTGTCATTCTCTTTGTCTCTTCAGTTTTTCATCCGAAATTATCTTATTTTCTTGACACCAAGAGGCAGTAGGGAGGAGGGTGGGCATGTGTGGGTGTGTGGGAATAATTAGTTTTATCATCACAGGACGTTCAAAGAAATAAACAATTTTAATAATAGAATTTCTATTTCTATCAATAAGAGATTTTATTATTAAAATTGAATTGATTTCTATGAACTTGCTGTAAAGTCAACAATTTTAACACCACAGAAAGCTCGTGGAAATGAACATAATTTTTATGGTAAAATTTATTATTTCTATAAATATAGAATTTATTATTATTATGTTTATTTTTATGAACTTCCTGTGAAGTCAGCAATTACATCACAGAAAGTTCATAGAAAAAAAACACAATTTTAGTTATATTATTATTATTATAGTTATCATATTATTATTATTATTATTATTATCATCATTATTATTAAAATTGATATTATAATAATAATAATGATTATAATAATTATTATTTTAATAATAATAATAATAATAATAATAATTATTATTATTATTTATAGAAATAAGGAATTTTATTAATAAAATTATGTTTATTTCTATGAACTCCTTGTGAAGTTAAAGTTGATGGCTCCCACACTCTACTGAAGGTCGGACCTCAGTTAAGGAAAAAGATGGGATGAATTTTAGTTAAAAGCAATATACCATGGTCAAGATTTACTAACCTCTCGAGATTACTTTCAACAAACCATCTCGAAATATGGTTTGAAATACTGTGTGGGACTCCAGAAATGGCATGTTTCTTATCATAGAAAATGAACAGTAAATATTTATCAATATCCAGCTAGACTTAGTAATTGGCTGATTTAGCATTGCACCAAATCAAAATAAAGATTCCATTGTCTTTGAAAGGGAATATTGGTAGATTGTCTTTTAGAACCTACTGTTTCTGAGGATGCGATGTATAGTCTCCATGAGGTCAGGTGTAGCACGGATAGGCGTGGACGAATAACATTTGAGAAAGGTTTTTGCACACATTGGCATCCTTCTTGGACACTCCAACAACAGGTTCCATAGATCTGTGAACTATTAATTTTTTTGGCCAGAGAGGAGTTATTAGTGTCATCCTGCTGTTTGCAGAAATCCTGAACTTTGTTTAATACATACCAAACCATGGCAAATGATGAGAATGATAAGAGGTAAATAGCATCAATTTCACAAGAGGCGAACTAAAATATCTAGACTAATGTCTCGGCACATAAGCGATAAGTAGATATTTGGAGGTACCTATGTTAATGAAGGGAGAGATATAAGGATACAAGGCTCTGCGGGAACAACTCGGATCTGGGAGATACTGTGTACCACTAGACTTTGCTGTAAAGTGCATTAAAACCACTAGTTATCCATTGTGGAGTTTGGTTTGTGTAGATTAGCCCTGAAATAATATTGTGAACTGAGAATTGATTTTGAGCTACCTCATGAATTGAGAATTAAATTTGAGCTGCTACAAAATGAGTTATTGGCATTAAAATCCTAGTACAGTCAGCCCTCCTTAATCGTGGGTTCTTTTTTTGCGATACAAGAGAATTGTATAACCTATTAAATAAGTCAAATATTGTCAGTTTCACGATCAAATACTTTCATAGCCCAACGTTTTCAAACTGACAGCAATCTTTTGCACCCAGCATGCTTTGTGATGCTTCCCTCTCCACACAGCACAATACCCCATCTCTCACTCACTCAGCCTGTCTTGCATCGGCTCTCCTCGCGTATGCATTTCCCACTTCAGTCCTTTTTGTGTAGAATCACGTTGTAATGTAAACAGGTTAGTATAAAACCTGTACATATCCAGTGTGCTTATAGTGAGTTTAGTGTAAAATGCGATGTGTACTGTACATTACGGTATCCCATGCGCCAAACAGTCGAAGGCTCAAAGAGTTGCATCATGCTTCAGACTAACTGCGTAGAACTTCTTACGTAAACTGTTAGGGGCTCGGCCAGACCAAGCGCGGCTAGCGGGGAGGTTAGCGGCAAGAGGTTCCAGCTGATAATTGAAACCTTAAGTATCTTATGTAGGTGGCCAGATAGGAGTCGCGGTAAGCCTCGCGACTCCTATCTGGCCACCTACATAAGATACCTAAGGTTTCAATTATCAGCTGGAACCTCTTGCCGCTAACCTCCCCGCTAGCCGCGCTTGGTCTGGCCGGGCCATAGTGGTGCTCTACTGATACTTTTTCTTTTAATTCGTATTGTATTAGTATCGACATTGTGTAATACTGGGATGTTATTGTTAAATTAAGTACTGTACAGTACTTTATGCAAATTACTGTACTTTACAGAAGTAATGTAGAAATAGGCTACATGCACTGCGAGTTTCAATGGTGTAAGTTGACCTGCCGAAAACAGCGAACACTTACGAGTTTACCTTAGCTAATTAAGCTGTACTGTAGTTATAGTACTGTACATATATTACAATTATATGCACTACAGTATCAGCAAGTGTTGTTAGATAGGAACAACAATGTTTGGCTGGTGTTGTACGTATTATATGTAGGTATAAATATAGCAGTAACTCGTGTCATGTGTACCTCAGTCTTACCGTGTACAGTATATAGAAACTATGTAAAAACATTATTTGTCAGAACTTAGTGTGTTAGTCGACCACAAGTAGGCAATGGGCAGTGTGTTGGTAGATTAGCAGTTAACCTACTATAGGGTAGCAAGTATTTGCACACTTTTTACACCTATCTCTGTTATCTAACTCTGTGAATAAGGAGAGCTGACTGTATAACTAAGTACATAGGTTGTAGTAAAAACAACGCCTGAATTGGAAGTAGTGGCATAACTCTCTCTATATTCAACGAGCCTAATCTCTCTTACTTGACAATGCCCTAGCAGGACAATGCACGTAGAGAATGATCATAGATATATTATATATATATATATATATATATATATATATATATATATATATATATATATATATATATATATATATATACAGTATATATATATATATATATATATATATATATATATATATATATATATATATATATATATATATATATATATGTATATATATGTAAATATATGTATATATATACATATATATATATATATATATATATATATATATATATATATATATATATATATATGTATATATATATATATATATATATATATATATATATATATATATATATATATATATATATATATATATATATATATATATATATATATATATGTTTATATATATATATGTATATATATATATATATATATATATATATATATATATATATATATATATATATATATATATATATATATATATATATATGTACATATCGAAGGGATTTTGACATAGGAAAAATCTATTTTTGGGTGAGATAGCCATGTTGTCCTGATGGAAGTTTCTCTTGGCTGCTTTCTACTTGGGATATTACCTGCGAGTGATATACCAGAGAATTTTATCTGTATAGGCATCACAGGGTTACTACTACTGTAGCGAATATCCTGAAAGATATCGTTTATGTAACAGAAATATGTTTAAAACAACCACGGCTATCGTTCCCCGAATAGAGTTAACCTTGTCTCGAAGGATATGAGATAGGATTGGATACGTGGGAGAGCCATTACAACTCTGATCCCAGTGTGTTATTGTAAACATGTTCACTGGTTCGCCATTCCAGCAGCAGTCATCGTATGAAACATAGCCTCGCACTGAGAATTGGGAGGGGATAAAAAGTAACGGGTGGATCCATCAGGACAACAGGGTTATCTCGCCCAGAAATAGATTTTTCATATGTCAAAATAATTTTTTCGGGCTCGAGCCATGTCATTCTGATGGTAGTGTACCAGGGAAATAAAAATTCTCAATTGTGGCAAATTAGAGTTTTAACTACATACGTGCTCTTTAGTGTCAACCTCACTAACTATAGAAGATATAAAATCCATCTACGATTAGTTTATATTATGATGGTTTGTTTTACACTTCCAAATATAGCTATTTGGGGCTATAGTCCAACTCTATGAGTGGACTACGCAAGTTTTTTAAACTGTATCGAAATCAAACAATTATCATCACAGCTTCAGTCACTGTGAAGAAAATATCTTTGTATGAACATATATCGACCAAGCAATAGTCCGTAAAAAGTAAGGTTAAAGAATAGAGGTACAGTACTTTTTATTTAGGAACAGTAGGTCCATATAAAGGAAACACAAAAAGAAGTACTATCTTTTATTATTTCCAAAAGCATATAAATGTAACGAAATTGGTTAACAGTGTTTATACTTTTTGTGCTTAAAACAAGAGATATTTACCCCATTAAACATTGTATAGAATGGAATAGTAACATCATTCCATGCAATAAAGAAAATATCACCTTTTGACTCTTTCATATAAACATAGTTTATAACACAATGAAAATTAGAACATTCAAACTGCACTATGCACACTGTAAAAGTCCCATATTATACAGTCCATAAGAGTCCATGCACAACACTAAGAAGCTGGTTTAATCACACTACCAGCTTCCACAACGAAGTGATTAATGTCTTCCAATTGTCGCAAGTAATGTTTGAAAAACACTCTTGAAGATTTCCATCCAGTTTAAGCATGTAAGCCTTCGAAAAACATATACTAAAAAGGTTCAAGGAAGAGGCAACTTTCGTAGGATCTTGACTTGATGACATACTATCCGGGTCAGCCCTTCTGATAAAATAGGTGAGTTTTCACCTTAGCTGTTTCAAAGAGAGATTAGATCCTGTTGTTTCCCCTATAAAAAGTTGCCCGACTTTAAAGGCCTCTCTTTGACAGGTAAGCTTTAAGGCATTCCACAGGGCACAGAGAACGATCATCCTTTAGGGGGAGGCCTGATCTTCCAAGGCCCTCAACATTTTGTGGAGAGTTTATTTTTAGCCAAGAATGCAGGATCTGGATACAAAGTAACTTCTCCTGATTCCAAGAATTCGATGTGGCCATCATCCCTTGATAGTGCCACAATCTTGCTGACTCTAGCACCAAAAGCCATAGCTAGTAAAAAGATTTTTGAGTCAGATCCCTCAAAGAAGCAGAGTACTGTAGTTATCTATTGAGGAGGCTAAGTGCAAGACTTTGTCCAGAGACCATGACATGGTTTTGGGGGGAGCATTTGGCTTCAGTTTAGCACAAGGCTTTGGGAACTTTTTGAATATTTTGCTGTTGAGTTTTATATTGAAAGCATAAGCAATAGGTCTGGTTACAGCCAATTTACAGGAGGAAATAGTTGTGCAGGCCAGACCCGGTTCATGTAGTGTAATAAAGAATGAAAAACAGAAGTCTATTGTAATCAAAGTGGGCTTATGTTTCTTAAACTTCACCCACTTCTTCAAAGAGAACAAGTATTGTCTTTTTGTAGTAGAGGACTTGTATTCTATAAAATCAATACTTTCCTTTGAAACTCTATTTTCTTTTAGCAGCTAGAATGAGAAAATCATTAGCTGAAGGTTGTTCGTTATTCAAGAGGAAGCGAAGACAGTCACCTTTGGAACATCCTGGGACACTGTTGGTGTTGGCAGAGGAATCTGGCGAGGTTTGAGTTCCAGAAAGAGAGGGTACCAATTGCTCTTCGGCCAATTGGGGGCCACTAATGCTGCTCTCCCCTTGAAGGTCCATAGCTTGTCCATGACCTTCAAAAGAAGATTGAACAGTGGAAAAGGTAAACGTGAGTCCACTGGTTCCAATCCAGTGACATGACATCTATCTCCACTGCTTCAGGATCTAAATTTGGTGCTACATACCGGGGAAGCTTCTTGTTAAAGCTCGTCGCCAAGAGATCTACTTGCAGTTCTTGGACTTGCTCCAGAATGAAACAGAATGATTTTTCGTCCAGGAATCATTCTGTTTCTAGAGGCTTGAATCTTGACAGGGCGTCCGCTGCCACATTGCGAACCCCATCTAAGTTAACCGCAAGAGATGCCAACTTCTCCGCTTTGACAAAGTGAGAATGGCCTATATTACATGATTGATCTGTGGAGATCTCAAACCCTGTCTGTTGATGCAGTGGACTATCGTTTTGCTGTGGAGAACTAACTTCATGTGTAATTTCTTCTTTGGGTTCAATCTCTTCAGAGAAAGAAACCCTACCATGGCTTCCAGAATGTTGATATGGAATTGTTGAAATACAACTAACCACTGACCTTGTATTTTCTTGGTGAGGGTATGACCCCCCAACCCCATTCCGAGGCATCTGATGTCATTGATGGAGGAGGAAACTGTAGAGGGATGTATGTCAACAACCTCTTGGCAATGGACCATGGCTTGAGCGGGTTTTGTGGCGATGATCTCTTCTAGCATTTGATGACTTTCTTCTCCAGTCTCTGTGGGCATCCTTGAATCTTACTTTTAAGATTGGGTTTTTAACCGCTGCAAATTGTAGGGAACCCAAGAATCTTTCCTGATGACGTCTGGTAATCGACTTCGACTGAATCAGTCATCTGACCAAACTTGCTATTTCTTTCCTCTTGTCCTGAGGCACAGAAAGGATATGTGACTTCAAATCCCAGTGCAAACCTAGCCACTGGAATTTTTGAGCTGGAGATAACCTGGACTGCATGAGGTTGATTTAGAAGCCCAGGCATTGAAGAAATTTCATAACTTTCAGAGCTTCTAGAACTAACCAATCGTCGAGGTATATCATCACTTGAAGACCTTTGTTCCTGAGTTATTGAACAATGGTCTCGACTAGTTTTGTGAAAATCTCTGGAGCTATGCTGAGCCCGAAGGGCATAGCTTTGAATACATAGGCCTTTCTTGCCAGTCTGAAACCAAGGTTGGGGAGAAGTGCCAACATAATGGAAGATGCCAATAAGCTTCGGTAAGACCTATGGAGATGGTGTAGGCCCCCTAGGGTAGTATTGTCCGCATTTGCAAGATAGTTAACATCTGGAGCTTGTCGTTCTGAAAGAATATGTTTAGAGGGGATGAGTCCAGAATAGTTTTGAAGAGTGTTCAAAACTTTGTTTGTCATGCAGAATAGACGTTTTTGAAAGTTCATGGAGTTTGTGCAACGGGTAACTCCCTTCTGGAGGAAATCCTGCTCATATTCTTCCAAGAATGGGTTTGTGGGTTGGAAGAACCTCTTGAACTGTTGTCGCTTCTGTCTCTATTTCCAGCCTAGTCCTTTTGAGACTATGCTGTGTGCCCAAGGATTGAATTTCCATTGATCCTTGGAGTGATAGATTCTTCCTTCTACCGGAAGCTCCTCCTTGTTGTTTTGCAGGACCTGCTCCTTTATGCGACCTGCCTCTTTTTCCTCGGTCCCTAGATTGGCCACCTCTTCCAGACTTTCCCTTTCCACCTGCATTTTTTCCTTGAGCTCCGATAGGGTGAAATGTTGTTGTGGGCCGTTCATAGACTGGGATGAATGCTGGGGACTGTGTAACGTATTGCTGGGAACCATGTACACAGTCTGGGGAATAGTGGCAACTGTGGCAGTCGCAGCAGGAAATATTTTCTTGCCTTCAAAGGGTCTCCTATGTCTCTTGCCTTTAGGTTGGGATCCTTCTCCAGGGGTGAAGTTCCTCTTAGAGGACATACCCCATTTCTGCCTAAGGCTTTTGTCCATGACTTCTTTAACCACCTTTTGGGGAAACAGATCTTTCCCCCAGATGTTGGAGTCCATCAACTTTTTAGGCTCATTCCTAATAATTGCCGCTGCTAGGACGTGCTCTCTGCAGGCTCTCCTGGCTAAAAAAATGCATGCAGATCCCGATGGAACGTAGCCAAATGGGTTTTCGCCAGAACTGGGAAGAGGTCAGAATTTGAGTAGTTCCCAATAAGCATCTCAAGATAAGACTGGCGACAAAGAAGCTGCCAGTCTTTCTTTAGCTTCCATTTCCACTTTTAGTAGGAATTCCAGAATTCTGGGCAGTCTCTCAATAAACTGCTTGCCTCCGATATCCCTATCCAGTTTTACAACTTTGAAGGTGTGTTGGACATCTTCCTAAACATCATAGTCATAAGGGAGGGCAAGCAAAACAGCTATGCTTTCCTCTAGCACTGGCAGAGGTCTAACTTTCACTACTGCCTTTTTAACGGCCTCCAAACTCTATAAATAAAAAGGGAAAACAGTGTCTTTTGGAGTTACAAATTTCACTTGCTTTCTGCTAAAAGCAGAAAGCTGAGTGTTAGTAAACATGGCTGTCTTGGGGTCATTCACCAACAGTGTTTGAGCCTAACCATGGTTCAAGATGATAATTTCCTTGGGAATCTTATCATCCGTAATGGAGGCTTTGTAATTCAGCCTTACATAACAGTAAGGATAATTCTCGATCTAAATCTGAAACTGGTTTAGAACCCATCCCTTTGCCAGTATGAAGGTATCCTTCACTCAGAACCATATGTTCTGTATAACGCCATGGGTTCTTTGCCGTACAGTCTGGAAAACTTGAGACGGGGTGGGGGGGGGAGCTTTGGACTTTGGTGCTTTTAAGGACGCTTGTAGTCTTTTATGCTCCTCATGAATGTTCTCCATAAATTCTTTCATGGATGCCATGAACTCCAAATGTCCTGGGAACAAGGGGGCAGCCGGAGTTAGAAGAGTAGTCGAAGTAGAGGCAGGTGTAGGAGATACAGGGATAGGAGTATGCATAGAAGAAGTACTAGGTAAAGTACTTACCTGCTGACTGTTAAGTGAGTCATCTGAGGCTTCCTTTGTCAACAAGAGCCTTTCTCTTTCTGACGGAACAGATGAGGTTGTCGACATGTTGTTGGCGTCCAAATTCATGTCCTGAAGCGTGTCCTGGACTTAATAATCTGCAAGATCCAGTTGTACCAATGGAAGTTGTACCTCCAGTATCTGATGATCGTACACCGCTGTCACATCAGCCATGGGGAACAGGAGATCCTTCATTTCCAGTGCAGGAAGATAGGGGCCACCTTGTTGAGAGCTCCTCTGAAATCCCCTCACCCAATGTCTGATGGTCTTCTAACCCCATGCTTTCTCATCCTGCAAAACATTAGTAGCTTGAAATCTAGTGTGTTTGAGATCCTTGCATATACTGCAATTAGTAGGTTCCTAGATAGCAAAGGAACCTTTGGAAACATGGCAGTTCACATGTTTCCTGCAGGTCTTATGGCCGCAAGGCAACTTGACCCGCCTGGTGCAGGTTACCGTTGCACATTCCATATCAGCAACCTGTAGAGATAGAAAATTTTCAGTGAGTTATCGTCACATAATTTTTTTTTTTTTGTATCTTTACACAGAAAAAAATTGTAATATTTTTTCAACTTTTGTTGAAAAATTTATACTTACTACTAGCTATGGTTAAGGGTACACTACAATGGAAGCTCATGCCAAACATTTCAGAATTCTATATGAATTCCTATAGGGTGGTAGAATAGGGGAAAGAAAAAGATTCATACAAACAATACTTTTTTTCCAAAAATCGGTCGATCAGACAACCTAAGATGGCGAAATCAGATACCATTCTACCTAAGGCGGCAGCAGCTTACCTAAGGTGGCAGCAGCTGTGCCTAAGGCGGCAGCTATTTTCAGCTAGTTGTTAACATTAGATTTATCAATGAAAGGGATTTCCCCATTTAAATTAATGAGAGCCGTTTAGAATGGCCAGGATACAAAGAATTCACAAATTCAATGGATTTCCTGACAACTAGGAGGTATCCAATCTATCAAAATTAGAGGATAGCGACAGCTAAGGCGTCAAGGGGAATCTCCTCTTCTAATAAAGGGGGGAGAGACCCCTAGCCTACTCACATCTAGAGCTAGTGGCACTCAAGCTGGCAAGGCTGAAAAATATAGCAATGTGGTAACCACTCAAGCCAGGGAGATTCCGACCGAGCAGAGGAGCTGAGGTTCCATGGCGAGAGAGACATAGCATACGAGGAAGAAGCCGATTACCAGAAATAAGATAACTACTAAGGGGGCAAGAGAAAAGATCCATCTTGAGGGTCTAGTCCCATTGCCTATCTAGGAGTAGGCTGACAGAAACTCCCAAGCTGGCCAGTCTAGATATATAATAGCACTTGAGGTGTCCTGTATTGCCAGGAAAAGGCAGACTAGGGAAAGGAACTGTAGTTCTGCAGCCAGGAAGAAAATGCAGCCCAACTAGGAAGGGGAAGGGGCAGCCAGCCCACCTAGAGGCGGCCACTGAGGTGGCAGAGAGAACTAATCCATTTTTAGGATTATTGTCATACCTACCCAAAGCCTGACTAATATAGTCTTACCAAGCTGTCTTGTCTGTGTACATATATAGTGAATGAAGCATCCTCAGATGCCAGGGAAGAACAGACTAGGCAAAGGAACCTGAGTTCCACGGGAAAGGGACTAAGTCAAACAGGGGGGTGGGGGGAGGGGTGAGGAAGGGAGTCTTAGAAAATTGTAAAGTGGCAGGAAAGGAAGGCCTATCTTTAGTATTAGAACAATCCAAAGTCGTTCCAAGGAACCTACAGTAAGCAGGCGGAGAGAATGAATTCTCCCAACTGGCTGCCACTTACCCAGAGACTAAGTGTGATAGCCTAGAAGAAGGGTAATACAGCAGGATAGGAAGGTCTACCTGTTAATATTAGAACAGAATTAGTTTATTTCTAAGGGATCGACAGAGTGTAGACACAGGAACAAGTTCCCTCAACCAGTGTCATCTGTCCAAAAACTAATGCTAAGTAGATGAGAGTGGATTACTGTCAACCTAGGCCGGCTGTGTCCACCTATCTAACACTCCCAGGGAATCCCTTCAAGGCAGCAGTTCCCTGCAATGACCTATTAGTAGATAGGGAGGTGTGTCAGCCTTCATGAGAACTGTATGGTTACATGGCAAGAAGGGGAGGGTGGGATTAGAAAAATTAGTTAACCTAGGCCAAAGACTAGGGGTAAATAGTTAGCTTAGGCCAAAGACTAGGGGTAAATAGTTAGCCTAGGATATAGACCAGGTAAGACAAGCATGTGATAAAACGAATGTCTAACCTAGAAAGATACCTCAATTGTAAAAGTATATATTCAACACACTTCAACAAGGCTAGCTAAGAAATTCATATAAAACACTGATTAATTTGAAAACATGAGCTTCCTGTTTTATGCCATGCAGCGGCCGCGAGACAAAAAACGGATGCATCACGCAAAAAACAAAGGTGGAGATGTAAAATTTTCCACTAAAAAAGGGTAAGGTATTCAACTTAACTAATATAATAGAAGCAAAAGCATCCATAATCCCAAAATTGCACAAAAACTTGAAAAACAAGCAGGAAACTCCCAAAGCAAGGCAATCAAGATGGTGCTTCAAGAAGGAATGTAGAACCAGCGAACATGTTTACAGTAACAAACTGGGATTGGAGTTGTAACAGCTCTCCCATGTATCCAATCCTATCCCATACACTTCAAAACAAGATTAACTCTATTCGGGGAAGGATAGCCGTGGTTGTTTTAAACACGTCCCTGTTACATACACGATATCTTTCGGGATATTCGCTCCAGTGGTGGTTAGAAGACCAAGTCTTTTTTGAGGAACTTTCTAAAAAAATATCAAGATTAAAAGGACACTTCATTTGAAATAAATTGTAAATGGTTTAATATATTCATGCTTGTGGTTGCTTTAGCCCTGCTGGCCTGGCATATATTATATACCTGTCTCTTTTTACCCAGGGGAAGGTAAGACCTACTCCAGCAACTGAAACTGGACAGCCACTAGGGCAGCAATAAATATCTTGAGAGAATCTTCCTCTACGTGTAGGTACTAATCTAGCTCGCCCAGATATGAGATTAGGCAGGATAAAAACTGAATTCCAAGAAAGTGACACTAAACTATGGCACTCTTTACTATCATCTCTCTTGGAGTCCATGACAAGAATCGGGCGGTTCATATTTCCCCAGTTAACAAGACTTGAGACACTTTTTATCATCTGAGGAGTATTTTAAGAAACAATTGGCAAGGGTATGATTTTTCCTTGTCTCAGTGAATTGCTAATGGTCCATGCATTAATGTAAGATTTACCAAAGCAATGCAATTTTAGATACTCTCTTAACAAGATCTTGTTTTGGGCCTTGTTTTTTAATGCGCATAGATAATTTTTAAACAATTACTGGAGTTTTTCTTTAGGCCATGAATTCCTCTGTCAGTTGGGTAAGTACAGTCATTTAGGACATCGGGTAACATTGAGACAGGTGATACTTGCTTCATTTGGAGTGTCAAGGTTAGTATATTATTTGTCTTCATCACTGTAGCCCCACATTTTTGGGATTTAGTGTACTTTTGTTGCAAATTAGCGAGTATGTCCTTTACCCCTTTAGGAGCGTTCATGAGTATCTATCTACAAGGTGCTGATTTTCACATTTTGACTGGTTCTGCCAGGGTCTTGACCTTACTGAATGTAATTCCTGGTTTTTTAAAACTATGGTTTGGATTGCTTTTCTCGATTTCAGTAGTTCTCCTATGGATTGTTCAGTCATTTATTCAATTTATTTTCTCTTCTTTTTCTATTGAAGAAAGATGTGTTATGGTTCAATTATAAGTAATGGGGTTGCAAGAAAAACTGTGTTTAAAAGTTTTTATGACATCAGTTAAATTTTACATTAGGATGGTGGTTAAGATCTAGAATATCATAATCACAGTTATAAATCATTGCAGGCATTCTTCAATCACAAACAAGGGAAACAGCATCAAAGTCTTCTCAAGTTATATAGAGCAAGGAGTGCTTCAGTACTTGAACTATTGAGAGCAGAGTCAAAGGTAAGTCTCATCTTCCTGTGGTATATTGTACACTGATTAATTTGTGGGGTCTGGTTTTTAAACTGATAGTTACGGACATTTTAAAAAATCTCATTTATAAAGTATTATGTAATTGAACTGAAGGACCTGTTCTTAAAGCATAGGGTGAAGGTTAAAGAATTTTAAAAGCTTGGTGGGAAGAGGCCAAAGGAAATTGGGGCAAAATAAACATCAGAAAGCAATCAAGCCACGAGTTAAGGGATGATGTACTTTTTTACCATCTAAAGCAGGCAGGGGTAAGCTATTGTCAACAGGGAACAACATCATACCATTTCTGACTAAACACATGCCATATGATAATTCAAATGGTATTTTAATGCGAGGAATATTACCTGTTATGTCATATCAAACTTTTCATATTCCAGTTATTTTTCATTTTTCTGAAGATGAAAGTTTAGATTGCAATCTCATCTCTTCATTATAGTATAAATATATTTAGGCGATATCCATTTGAGACGTTGTTGAGTGAAGACGTATTTCGGGGTGCTCTGTTGAATTCTCATCCTGAGCTATGTTTTAGGTTATATTTCTCGTTTGCGAAATCTTCGAAAAATTTTAGTTAATCTCATGGAGAGACTAAAGTGATAAGTAAAAGTGCATCATGGCTGGTTGCTCCCTGTGGGGATCTGCAAGGGGAGACTTAGCAAGGTGGATAGGATGTGACTGTAAAATGTTATACCAAAGGAAGTGTGTGTTTATAGAGGCAAACATCAGTGATGAAAACTTGAAATACTTGTAATGGATTTGTCCATACTGCTTAGATAAAGCCAGAATAGCCAAGGCAATTATATTGAGAATGGAGGAGGAATTGAAAATTAAAGACCTTGATATATATGAACGTGAAGAGAAAATCGCTAAATTGGAAAACCAAATTGCGAACGCAGCAAATTCCACCCAGACCACTGACCACTGATCTTACTGAGGAAGTTGAAAATCTAGCGATGAATACAGGATCAATTACATTAATACTTCAAACCCTGATGGACCAAAAACCAGAGAAAATGACACAAGCTGACGAAGTTAAAGAAAAAAATCTACTGGTAATTAAATCGATTAAAACATCAACTAAAATCACCGTTAAAGAAAAATGATGTTGAACATGCACTTAAAAACATTCCATTTCTTAGTACGAAGTCAACTTTAAATAGAAATGATTTTTAAACTTTGCTGATGAAAAAATCAAAGAGGAAGCAGCAAACAAAATTCAGACCATGGTGTCTGACACAGAGATGAGGAAAATTGGAAAAGTAGAACCTAAAATAATGATATACAATGTATACAATTATAAAAATGAAGTAGTAAATGCTCTGATTCAAAGGAATCGTTGACTGGACCATATCCAAAACATAGAAGGGAAGATAAGTCTGGTATTCAAGAAAAGTGCTGCAGGTGGGACTATCCACTACTTGTTGAAATGTGATCCTGAAGTTCAGAAGGCTATTATGATAATGGTGACAAAGTTGTGTTGCGATGGGGTACTTATATTATACGTGATAGGGACCATGTGATCACCTGCTAACACTGTCAGAGGTATGGACATTGTGAAAAAGTTTGCAAGTTTAAGACTGATGATGAAGTCTGCAGGAAATGTTCAGAAAAACATTCCACCAAAGAATGTAATTTGCAACAGGTTAAACGTATAAACTGCATTAAGTTAAACAAACAAAATGACCACACAGCCAATTCTAGAAATTGCAAAGCTTATGATTTGGAAGTGAAAAGACTAGCAGAAAATACTGCCCATGGAAGCAAAGGATGTCATAAACTGGGGGTATGTAAATATACAATTTGTTAGTAATAAAACTATTCAAATTCGAAAATTGATAAACGAGAAATATCTGGACATACTGTACTAGCATTATCTGAGACATGGCTAAATAACTTTGACAAGGCTAAAATTGCTCAAATGACCACCCACACACATCATTTTTTTTCATATTCCGAGAGAGGGCAGGTCTGGTAGGGGTGGTCAGGCTCTTCATCCATAAGGGTTACTCAAATCTCAAGATGTTATAAAGAACTAGCATAACAAGCTTTGAATATATAGAAATAAACATTATGCACCAAAACAAAAATATATCCATTGTAACAGTTTACAAACCTCTGAGAACAAATGCCAGTATCTTTGAAGAATGCAGTATACTCATTGAGATGATCATCATGGTGAAAAATGAATTAGTTATTTGTGGTGACTTCAATCTTTGTAGACATCAATCAAACTTCTCTCCTTGTGTATTTATTGAAAAAGTTACAAAGAAAATAATGATAACCAACGTTTGTTGGGCTCTATGTGTGTTGACTGCCTTATGACCATAATAGGTGAGCAAAAGTGAATATGATATATACAATGTGTCAACTGATAGAACAGACTATAACTGTTAAAGACTGATTTCGTCGGTTTGATGAAGAGACCTAAGAGAAAAAGAGGGAAAGAAGATGTAAATAAAGAAAGTGAAATCAGTTAAAAACAGAAAGTACATGGGTAGAATACAAGGGTATAATGTTCCAATATGACTACCTACTAAAAAGGAAAAAACGGATACCCACAAAAAAAGAAAGAGCCACAAAGCAGTAACAGACATAAGTAAGTTATATCGTCTTCTAAATGGTATCATGGGAAATGTAAATGAAAAAAGGCTACCAGATGGGAACACTGACCAGGAACTAGCAAATAATTTTATGGTATTCTTGAGAAATAAAATAGAAAATATAACTAGGCCATTTACAAATACTCAACCTCAGGTTAGTGTTGCATCAGATAACACATAAAATTAACGAGATTCAATAATATAACACAAGACGATGTCACCAGGATTATCAAGAGAGCAAAGAAAACAAACTGCGATTGATCCAATGCCAATATGTGAAGTAACTGGTGAAAGAAAATTTTCTTGTCTAGCTGATATTATTACGAGAATAGCAAATCCAAGCATCGAAGAGTGTAAGTTTCCCAAATCAGAGAAAGTTGCTATAGCTACACTTATTCTGAAAAGTGCTCTAGATTATCAGGAATTAAGCTCTTATAGACTTATTTTGAATCTATCCTTTATTTCAAAAGTGCTAGAATACGTAATTCTTGAATAACTTATTAGTCACTTAGAAGATATAGAAGCTTTGCCAGACAGCCAGTCTGCTTATAGAAAATTGCACTCAATGGAGATGCCTATCTGTTCTGTTGTAAATGATATGTTCGAAATGATGGATGAAAACAAATGTGATATTTCAATATTGCTCGATATTAGTGCTGCTTTTGGTATAATTTTGCAAGAACTGCTACTAAATGGTCTACAGTCCATTGATTGCCATTAAAGATCAAGCTTTTTAATACCTAAAAGACTACTTGGCTGACAGAAACTACTGTCTGCAAATTGGAAACTCTTATTCATCTTATGAACCACTAAACAGAGGGCCACCTCAGGGGAGTCTGTCAAAAATACTGCAAAGGCATGGAGTGAAGTTCAATATTTTTGCATCTCATAAAAGATATTGACGATACTACTGACACTCTAAACCGAATTCCTGCCATTGTTAGGGAATGGATGACAAACAACTAAAATTGAATTAAAATAAACCTGCGTTTATGGTGGTAGGGAAGAAAAAAAGCTCAAGAAACTTGGGTGATATTCAAGTATACATTAATAACAACTCTGTCCTAATATCCAGTAAAGGTTGTGATCTAGGCGTATCTCCTGACTGTAATTTGTCTTTCAGTGCCCAAATGAATAATGTAGTAAAAACTGCTGGCTATCATCTTAGAAACTGCTTTTTGTAAAGAAGTACGTAGATGAACATTCTTTAAAGAAACTTGTGATAAACTGTGTTATTACCAGGATTGACTAATGTAACTCCATCTACTATAATTTACCAAAAGGGCAACTTAAGAAATTACAAAACGTAATAAACAGAGGAGCAGGACTGCTGAAAGGTATCCCAACCCGAGAAAGGATCACTCATACACTAATCGATTTACACTGGCTTCCTATTAAAGCAAGAATTGTGTTTAAATATGTACAGTAACCCATCAAGTTGTCAAAACGAACGTCCAGAATATCTAAGAGAATTGCTACATATTGTGCAGCCAACAAATCGTGTTGACATGAGAATAGTTACTGATGGTTTCAAATGATTTTAACCTAGATAAATGTCTACAGTAGGCTCTAGAGCCTTTAAATATGCGGCCCGTAGACTATACAATAGTCTCCCACTAGACATCTGAAAGACTGAAGATATTAAGGCTTTCAAGAGGAAACTGAAGACTTTCGTGTTCTCTAAGTGCTTCAATAGTGTGGAATTGACAATAAACGAGCAATATGCGGTGTGAAATGCTGAATATTGAGATGCATATGATAAAATGACTGTAAAGGTTCTGTAGAGAGTAGGATTCCCCTGTTTTATAAGCTCAGAAAAGCAGCCCATAAAGTAAAGCAAAGTAAAGTAAGGTTCAGTGTTATATACTGTACTGTCATTAAAGATAAACAGAAGCAGGAACATTCACTGATATGTGATCAATCCTATGTTTTCAAGATACATGTATCAATGAGATTTTTGTATATTTATGTTATTGATACTATTCTCAATATCTCGAGAGATTTGGGACGTTACTTCTTTCAAGTTAAATTGCAAATGATCATCCGCAAGTCTTGACTTGGTTTAGATTTGATATGTTTGATATTGAAAATAACTGTTTGCATACATAAGTCCTACCAAATATTGAAGTAAAATTTCTAGCTATTTCCATAATGTTGGGATAATCTTCCTTGGGCAGAGACTTTTAAAACTTAAGTAATGTTGAATCTTTGAATTTTAGTTAAAGATTATCAGTTCCTTATATTTCCAGCAATACCCCCATAAGAATTTCAGGAAGAGTTAACAGTTTCTTGGAAAGAGATGAAACAATATTAAAATAAGTTTTGGCCGTTGAAGTTTAGAAATCTGTCACCAAATTTCTTGTTAAGTGACCAAAGATCATTGGCAAATGAAGAGATATCCGAGTGTTCTTGTTGTGCCTAGTGGGAAAGTGGAAACTGTTTCCAATTCTTATTTGTGTCTCCCACAACTTAAGTTTGCTTTGGAACACTTTTGCACGGTTATACAAACCATGGGAACGTTGACCTCGACTCTGTAATTTCAAATCTAGTTCATTTAAATGTAATGTAAGATCAAAAGGGAAAGGTAAATCACAAAATCTTCTTCTTCTTTGAGATCATAGAATTGCTTCAACATTGTGCCTTTACTTTTATCCCTCTCAATGGACAATGACGCAATATTCTGCATTGAACACTTATAAAAATCTTGAAGTGATGATAATTAAGGGTTTTTATCTTCATGAAGTTGACATATGACACAAGAATTGTCAAGACATTTGTAAGCTTGATAGATTTGGTACTGGAATTTTGTCTTTGGATTATGCAGTGAAATGCAATTACACTTTACTTTTTCATTTGCCATGAAATTTATGCCTTAATTTTCGAAATTGTTCCAGCGTTATTTCTATTTATAGCAAGCATATCATCTTCTGCCATACTATACAGGTTATTTCTTGAAAGGTTATATTCACACATTAAGCTTTTTACTTGTGGAAAAATATCCTCAGTTGTCATGGTGAGTTGAACAATGGCTAAGGAAAAAGTTTTGAATTTTAAACTTTAATTCACTAAGTTGATTCATTGTCAATTCCCAGTTCTTTGATATATCTGGTTACAGTTTTACAAAACAAACTTGTATAATCACAGTCCTTTTTATCTAGACAGAATTTCAGCAACGGCTTGTAGAAATTCCCATTAATATAGTGCCTTGAATATTAAGCAACTCTTGCCAAAACTATGTAGGTAGCTTGGACAAGATATAGATATATTCGAAGTATGTTACCTGACGAAAATTTTTAATTTTTCTCTTATATTTTTGGAGAGCTAAATATTCACATTTTTTCAATATTAATCTTACCCGATGATCATGTAGCTGTCAACTCCGTTGCCCGACAGAAATCTACGGACGGGATACGCCACCGATCGCTATACAGGAGGGGGTGTACTCACCAGCGCCATCTGTGGTCAGGTACTCCAGTACTTCTTGTCAACACCACCTCAATTTTTCCTCTGTCGTGCCGCCGGCAAGACCTACATGGATACGCTGTTGATTTTGGAGTCTTTGTTCACGGTTTTGGTGAAGTATTTGCTCTAAAATTTAGCCTTCGCTGTACAAGCTTTTCCCTTAGCTTAGATAGCTTTTGGAATTAATTTGAATTATTGGTTAACGATCTTTGCTTTACTTTGGAATTCCCCCTTGACTGTTCTCTAAATTCAAGATGTCCGACCACTCTCAAGCTCCTAAATTTAGGCGATGTAGTGTTAGGACTTGTAATAGGCGTCTTCCGAAGGCCTCTGTTGATCCTCACACCGTTTGTTCCGATTGTAGGGGAAAATCCTGTCAATTGGAAGATCGATGTGGGGAATGTGCTGGGCTTTCGGAATTCGAATTTAATGAATTCCTCAAATATACAACTAGGTTAGAGAGGGAGAGAGTTAGGAGGAGTTCTTCTCGCTCTTTGGTTTATTCCTCTCCCCATGCCCCTCAACCTTTTCCTTCCCCTGTGGTGGTGACCCCCGAACCTGCTACGAGTGCTCAGCCTGATATGACGGATATGTTGCGTGCCATTCAGGCTCTTGGTGATAAGGTGGAGTCGTTAGTTAGTGACCACAATCTTCTCTTGGCAGATGTCAAGGAACTTAAAGTGAAGAGTGCAGTGGGAAGTGTTAGTGCCAGTGCTGTGCCTAGTGTCAGTGTCAGTGTTGCGCATGAGGATACTTCTGTGCGTGCCAGTCGTCCTCCCAGTCTGGGACCTCTTGCAAGCTCCCAAGCCCAGGGGAGAAGCAACGTCGAAGGGCAAAAGGGTTCGGCAGGCCTTGATCGGCGCACAGTTGTATCCTCAGTGGTTGTGGGCGTATCTGATAGAGATCGTCACTTCCACTCCCAGACGAATGAGCCCTTAAATTCCTCGTCTGCGGAAGAGGTTTCCAGGAGGAAACGGTGGACCCAGGTCTCACGACCTCTCAAACGTAAGGTCCCTTCCGAGCTAGTCCAACGGCCCAGGTGTAGCCACTGGGCCAGTTCGGACTCGCCGCAGTCATCTGATGACTGCACACCTCCTAAGAGAGGTAGAGTGGTGCCTCAACAGGCCTCTGCTCCAACTTCTGTGGACCCCAAGTGGTCTATGCTGCAGACTATGCAGTCTCAGCTTGCGGCTTTGATGCAGGAGTATCAGGCAGAGAAGGTTAACACCCCTCCTCCTGCGAGCGCTCCTCCACCTCTGCGCAGTCCTCCCTGCCAGACGCATGTTCTTGCGGCTCCTCCTGCTTCCATGCGTGAGCTGCCGCATCGGGAGTTGCCAGGTTCCAGCACTATGCGGCAACCTCCTCTACCCATGAGGCAGGAGCCTCATGCTATGCGGCAACCTCCTCAACCCTTGAGGCAGCAGCCTCATGCTATGCGGCAACCTCCTCAACCCTTGAGGCAGGAGCCTCATACTGCGCAGCAACCTCCTCAACCCTTGAGGCAGGAGCCTCATGCTATGAGGCATCCTCCTCAACCCATGCAACACGAGCCTCTTACCATGCAGCAGCCGCATTCTATGCAGCATGAGCCTCATCCCATGCAGCATGAGCCGCATACCATGCAGCATGAGCCTCATGCCTTCCAGCATTCGCTTCTGACCACTTCGCTTGCTCCTCAGACCACCGCAGAACCTCCCTCACTCCAGCCCTCTGCCTTTGTCATTGCCAGCCCTCAGTCTATTCAGCAGAGGCATGATGATGGATCCGCAAGTACGCATGCACCCGTTCTGCAGGATTCAGCCATTCAGCCTGCCGCTCTGCCTTTACCTCTCGCTACTCAACTCTCAGGCGATGAGGTTTCTGGGGATGAAGCTGCTCATCTGGATGATCCTGCATCTGATGTGGAAGGACACAAGTCTTCGCCGCCTTCCTTAGACTTTCGCAAGGTCCTGGCTCTGTTCAGAGAGTTGTACCCTGAACACTTCGTGTCTGCAACCCCTCGTTCTCCTCCCTCCGAGTTTTCTCTAGGCATGCAGTCTACTACGCCTGCCTACACCAAGCTTGTCCTCGCCAGATCATCAAGGAGAGCTTTGAGGGTTTTAGGGGATTGGTTGCAGTCCAAGCAGCAACTGGGAAGGACCTCTTTTGTGTTTCCTCCTCCTAAGCTGGCTTCTAAGTCGGGCGTCTGGTATGCCACGAGAGAGGAACCTGGCTTGGGGGTTCCTGCCTCTGCCCAGGCCGACTTCTCAAGTTTGGTTGACTCTCCCCGCAGGTCGGCTATGAGACGCTCGAAGGTCTGCTGGTCCTTTTCTGATCTGGACCACTTGATGAAGGGAGTCTTTCGCGCCTTCGAAATTTTTAACTTCCTCGATTGGTGCCTGGGGGCCTTAAGCAGGAAGACTGCTCCTTCTGACAAAGACTCGGCCATGCTGATCATGTCCAGTATGGACAAAGCAATTCGCGATGGTTCTGGCGAACTTGCGTCTATTTTTGTCTCAGGAGTCCTCAAGAAAAGGGAACATCTATGCTCCTACTTATCGACTGGTATCACCCCTTGCCAGAGGTCAGAGTTGCTTATTGCTCCTCTCTCCAAGTGCCTGTTTCCGGAGGAGTTAATCAAGGGGATGGCTGCGGCTCTTATCCAGAAAGATACGCATGACCTCATGGCTTCTTCAGCACGTAAGGCTAAAACCTTACCTTCTGTGCCGGGATCTTACTGCACTCCTGTGGCTGATACACCTGCTACCAGATTCATTCCGCCCTTTCGTGGCAGAGCCTCCAGTAGAGGAAGTACCCGTGCAGACAGTCACCGGGGCAAGTCTAAGAAAGGTGCCAAGTCCACGAAAAGCAAGCTTTGACTTCCTTCCTCTCCAGACAGCTGTAGGAGCCAGACTCAAGACCTTCTGGCAAGCCTGGGAGAGCAGAGGTGCAGACGCTCAGTCTGTCAAGTGGCTAAGGGAGGGATACAGAATTCCGTTCTGCCGCAATCCCCCTCTGACCACATCTCCCATCAACCTCTCTCCCAACTACAAGGAGAAGGACAAGAGGCTAGCGTTACAACAAGAGGTGTCGCTCCTGCTACAGAAGGAGGCAGTGGTAATAGTTCGGGACCATCAATCCCCGGGCTTTTACAACCGTCTCTTCCTGGTGGCCAAGAAGACAGGAGGTTGGAGACCGGTGCTGGACGTCAGTGCGCTCAATGCTTATGTCACCAAGCAGACGTTCACAATGGAGACGACGAAGTCGGTCCTAGCAGCGGTCAGGCAGGAGGACTGGATGGTCTCGTTAGATCTGAAAGACGCCTACTTTCACGTTCCCATCCTTCCAGACTCCCAACCTTTTCTGAGATTCGTCTTTGGAGAGGTTGTGTACCAGTTCCAAGCCCTGTGCTTTGGCCTGAGCACGGCACCTCTTGTGTTTACGCGACTGATGAGGAATATTACGAAATTCCTTCACTTGGCAGACATCAGAGCCTCCCTTTATTTAGACGACTGGCTTTTAAGAGCTCCCACAAGTCGTCGCTGTCTGGAGAGTCTCAGATGGACTATGGATTTGACCAAGGAACTGGGCCTCTTGGTCAATTTAGAGAAGTCCCAGCTCGTTCCTTCCCAGACCATCGTTTACCTGGGTATGGAGATTCAGAGTCGAGCTTTTCGGGCTTTTCCGTCGGCCCCAAGAATCAACCAAGCCCTGGAGTGCATCCTGAGCATGCTGAGGAGGAACCGATGCTCGGTGAGGCAGTGGATGAGTCTAACAGGGACTCTTTCATCGCTAGCCCTGTTCATCGAGTTAGGGAGACTTCACCTCCGCCCCCTTCAGTACCATCTGGCAGCTCACTGGAACAAGGATATGACGCTCGAGACGGTCTCAATTCCTGTTTCCAAAGAGATGAGGGCTACTCTAACGTGGTGGAAGAACAGCATTCTTCTCAAGGAGGGTCTCTCGTTAGCTGTTCAGACCCCCGACCATCATCTCTTCTCGGACGCATCAGACTCGGGCTGGGGCGCGACATTGGACGGACAGGAATGCTCGGGGACATGGAATCAGGAACAGGAAACGCTTCATATCAATTGCAAGGAGTTGTTGGCGGTTCATCTGGCCTTAATGAACTTCAAGTCCCTCCAGCTATACAAGGTGGTGGAGGTGAACTCCGACAACACCACAGCCTTGGCGTACATCTCCAAGCAGGGAGGGACTCATTCGAGGAAGCTGTTCGAGATCGCAAGGGACCTCCTCATTTGGTCAAAAAGTCGAAAGCTCACGCTGGTAACGAGGTTCATTCAGGGCGATATGAATGTTACGGCAGATCGCCTCAGCCGGAAGGGTCAAGTCATCCCCACAGAGTGGACCCTTCACAAGAACGTTTGCAACAGACTTTGGGCCCTGTGGGGTCAGCCAACTATAGATCTGTTCGCTACCTCGATGACCAAGAGGCTCCCATTGTACTGTTCCCCGATTCCAGACCCGGCAGCAGTTCACGTGGATGCCTTTCTGCTGGATTGGTCCCACCTCGACCTGTATGCATTCCCGCCGTTCAAGATCATCAACAGGGTTCTTCAGAAGTTCGTCTCTCACAAAGGGACACGGCTGACGTTGGTTGCTCCCCTCTGGCCCGCAAGAGAATGGTTCACAGAGGTACTGCAATGGCTGGTCGACGTTCCCAGGACTCTCCCTCTAAGAGTGGACCTTCTGCGTCAACCTCACGTAAAGAAGGTACACCCAAGCCTCCACGCTCTTCGTCTGACTGCCTTCAGACTATCGAAAGACTCTCAAGAGCTAGAGGCTTTTCGAAGGAGGCAGCCAGAGCGATTGCCAGAGCAAGGAGGATATCCACTCGCAGAGTCTATCAATCTAAGTGGGAAGTCTTCCGAAGCTGGTGCAGGGCCAATGCAGTTTCCTCTACCAGTACCACTGTAACCCAAATTGCTGACTTCCTGTTACAGTACATCTAAGGAATGTTAGATCTCTATCAGCTCCTACGATCAAGGGGTACAGAAGTATGTTGGCAGCGGTTTTCCGCCACAGAGGCTTGGATCTTTCCACCAACAAAGATCTGCAGGACATCCTTAGGTCTTTTGAGACCTCTAAGGAACGTCGGTTGTCCACTCCAGGCTGGAATCTAGACGTGGTCCTAAGGTTCCTTATGTCATCAAGATTTGAACCTCTCCAGTCAGCCTCTTTCAAGGACCTCACTCTAAAAACTCTTTTCCTCGTTTGCCTTGCAACAGCCAAAAGAGTAAGTGAGATTCACGCCTTCAGCAGGAACATAGGTTTCACATCTGAAACGGCTACATGTTCCTTGCAGCTCGGTTTTTTGGCCAAAAACGAGCTTCCTTCACGTCCTTGGCCTAAATCGTTTGAAATACCTAGCCTATCCAACATGGTGGGTAACGAGCGGGAGAGAGTACTTTGCCCTGTCAGAGCTCTTAGGTACTATCTTAAAAGGTCAAAACCCTTGCGAGGACAATCGGAGGCCTTATGGTGTGCTATTAAGAAACCTTCACTACCTATGTCTAAGAACGCAGTTTCTTACTACATAAGGCTTCTGATTAGAGAAGCTCATTCTCATATGAAGGAAGAAGACCTTGCTTTGCTGAAGGTAAGGACACATGAAGTGAGAGCTGTGGCTACTTCAGTGGCCTTCAAACAGAACCGTTCTCTGCAGAGTGTTATGGATGCAACCTATTGGAGGAGCAAGTCAGTGTTTGCATCATTCTATCTCAAAGATGTCCAGTCTCTTTACGAGAACTGCTACACCCTGGGACCATTCGTAGCAGCGAGTGCAGTAGTAGGTGAGGGCTCAGCCACTACATTCCCATAATCCCATAACCTTTTTAACCTTTCTCTTGAATACTTTTATTGTTGTTTTGGGTTGTACGGTCGGCTAAGAAGCCTTCCGCATCCTAGTTGATTTGGCGGGTGGTCAATTCTTTCTTGAGAAGCGCCTAGGTTAGAGGTTGTGATGAGGTCCTTTAGTATGGGTTGCAGCCCTTTATACTTCAGCACCTAAGAGTCGTTCAGCATCCTAAGAGGACCGCTGCGCTCAGTAAGGAAGACGTACTTATTAAAGGCAGAGTAATGGTTCAAGTCGACTTCCTTACCAGGTACTTATCTATTTTATTTGTTATTTTGAATAACTAATAAAAATGAAATACGGGATACTTAGCTTCTTGATTAACATGTATACTGGTTTTCACCCACCTCCCTGGGTGTGAATCAGCTACATGATCATCGGGTAAGATTAATATTGAAAAATGTTATTTTCATTAGTAAAATAAATTTTTGAATATACTTACCCGATGATCATGATTTAATTGACCCACCCTTCCTCCCCATAGAGAACCAGTGGACCGAGGAAAAAATTGAGGTGGTGTTGACAAGAAGTACTGGAGTACCTGACCACAGATGGCGCTGGTGAGTACACCCCCTCCTGTATAGCGATCGCTGGCGTATCCCGTCCGTAGATTTCTGTCGGGCAACGGAGTTGACAGCTACATGATCATCGGGTAAGTATATTCAAAAATTTATTTTACTAATGAAAATAACATTTTAGCACACGAATGAAGTCATATATCTTGCTCCCTCTCCAGAGCTGATCACAATATGAATGACAAGACTTTAGTTTTGCATCATTTGATATAAAACTGAAAAACAGGAAAAAATAAGGTTGTTTAAAATAAAAACTCTCGGATCATCTGATGAGATACTGAACAAATCCCCTTCATTCCATTAACACGGAACAATGGTGAACACTTGGTGGTCTTTGTAATTCCTTTCAGGCTTTGGTGGATTTATAGTCCAACTGTGTTCTCTAGGGCCTATCACGGCCCTCCCCTTTGATGAAGGGATTATCTAAATGGAAGACAGCCTGTGAATAGTGGTTTTCACACGCCCTTGTTGTATACACGACACCCACAAGGTGATCGCTCGAGGGTAGTAACCTCTGCATTCCATGCTTTTATCTTTCTCTAGTATATTTGGAAGATTTATATTAGAAAAGTGTAAAGGACCCTTTTCACCGGGCGTCACAGGCCTTTTCCCAGAAATAGATTTTTCCTTTGTCAAAATCCCTTAATAAGTATTGGAATTTTTTAGTTTAATATAGATTATTTATAGTTATTTTGATGTTCAGTTACTACCTATAAATGATCCGCAGCCCGCACTATGATGCATTCCCATTGGCTGTAGGTTGCTGATATCTGATCTATAATGTGTTGTACGTCAGCATGTGGATGTCTTAAATCAAGATACAGCCTAATGTTGCCACTAGTTTTTTTCATTTTACTTTTTGCAAGTTGTCATCCAGCAGGTTATTAGTTGTTCTTAGACCCTATATTGTCTGGTGGGCATTTTCTCTGCTTTGTCGCTCTGCATTTGGAAGAATAGATGAAGATATTAGAAGAGCAAAGGAGGTATCCTTGGCTGGGATTTCAATTACAGTAGGATGTTTCTAGCACAAGTGGAGCACCTTGGTCTCATTTATATTTAAGAAATAACTCTCATCACATTCCACCCTCCTTAAGGTTTACAGGTAACAAACGAGTTGATTTATCAACATTGTTAATGTCTAAATTATTGCACTAAAATCGTGAGAACTGCTTAGGTGGTCATATTGGAAGTTTACATCATCTCTATTAGCTAGGATTTTCTCTGTCTTTGGAGTAACATTGTTTGTCGAGGTATTCATCCCAACATCAGCAAACTCTAGCTCGTTGAAGAGTTTACTGTCAGCTTCTATAGTAGTCCTTGCTGCCACATGATGGAAAGAGTCATTTCTTGTTCGTCGATGAGATGAATGTGCACATATTCAGGATTAGCAAAGCATCCATAACTCCGTACTCTAGATACTCGTGAATCGTGCATTCTCTTGTGGACAAGTGTCCTGAAGAGAATTTTGCCAGGTCTAATCAACCAGGTACTTATGGTTCACCTATTGGTGGAATTTCTCTGCTATCTAGACATTTGAGTAGCATGAAGGGTGTCAGGGAGAACAGCCTCCTATTG